>NC_092285.1:14772246-14944746 GCF_036320965.1 Panulirus ornatus
TATGCTTTTTTCATCATCAGTGCAGATGATGACATAGATGATGATAAGGAAGATGATGATAATTTACAGGGTTGGGCAAACAGTACTAGTCTCAGTACTGAGCCTCGCTCTCACTCCTCTGGTGAGTATAACAAGTATTTTTGTGTATTTGTGATTATCAGAGGCGAAAAAAAATGATCAAATTACCAAAACTATATTTCATGTATGCTTAAAATCAGGAGACCAATTTGGAGATGGAAGGATGGCGTGAAAAAGATTTTGAGCAATCGGAGCCTGAACATGCAGGAGGGTGAAAGCAATGCATGGAATAGAGTGAATTGAAACATGTTATACTGGTGTCAATGTGCCATCAGTGGACTGAACCAAAGCATGTGAAACATCCAGGGTAAACTAAGGAAAGGTTTGCAGTGCTAGGAACAGACAAAAAAAGGCCACATGGTTTTACATGGATATGACATCCGCTTATGTGCACATGATCCGGCATGAAGTTAGGTGACCTCGCCTCTTGATTAGTTACAGCCTCACCACCTATTTAGTCATCCTTATCCCTCTGATGAGACAGAGGAACAAGGATGACCAAACAGGTGGTGAGTCAACTGCGCGAGGCTGCAACCAATCAGGAGGCAAGGTCACCTGACTTAATGCCATATCATTTGTAAATAAGATGTCATTTCCATGCAAAGCCATTGCCACAAGAGGTTCTTTTGTGAATGAAACACTGGGATATACAGCTTTTGCCAACCTCTGTGTTTCTGTCCCCACCATCATCCACTCTATATATATTTTTTATATTCATTTATCATACTTTGTTGCTGTCTCCTGCATTAGCGAAGTAGCACAAGAAACAGACAAAAGAATGGCCCAACCCACCCACTTACAAATGAATTTACATACACAGACATATATATATATATATATATATATATATATATATATATATATATATATATATATATATATTTTTTTTTTTTTGCCGCTGTCTCCCGCGTTTGCGAGGTAGCGCAAGGAAACAGACGAAAGAAATGGCCCAACCCACCCCATACACATGTATATACTTACATGTCCACACACGCAAATATACATACCTACACAGCTTTCCATGGTTTACCCCAGACGCTTCACATGCCCTGATTCAATCCACTGACAGCACGTCAACCCCGGTATACCACATTGATCCAATTCACTCTATTCCTTGCCCTCCTTTCACCCTCCTGCATGTTCAGGCCCCGATCACACAAAATCTTTTTCACTCCATCTTTCCACCTCCAATTTGGTCTCCCACTTCTCCTCGTTCCCTCCACCTCCGACACATATATCCTCTTGGTCAATCTTTCCTCACTCATTCTCTCCATGTGCCCAAACCATTTCAAAACACCCTCTTCTGCTCTCTCAACCACGCTCTTTTTATTTCCACAAATCTCTCTTACCCTTACGTTACTTACTCGATCAAACCACCTCACACCACGCATTGTCCTCAAACATCTCATTTCCAGCACATCCATCCTCCTGCGCACAACTCTATCCATAGCCCACGCCTCGCAACCATACAACATTGTTGGAACCACTATTCCTTCAAACATAACCATTTTTGCTTTCCGAGATAATGTTCTCGACTTCCACACATTCTTCAAGGCTCCCAGAATTTTCGCCCCCTCCCCCACCCTATGATCCACTTCCGCTTCCATGGTTCCATCCGCTGCCAGATCCACTCCTAGATATCTAAAACACTTTACTTCCTCCAGTTTTTCTCCATTCAAACTTACCTCCCAATTGACTTGACCCTCAACCCTACTGTACCTAATAACCTTGCTCTTATTCACATTTACTCTTAACTTTCTTCTTTCACACACTTTACCAAACTCAGTCACCAGCTTCTGCAGTTTCTCACATGAATCAGCCACCAGCGCTGTATCATCAGCGAACAACAACTGACTCACTTCCCAAGCTCTCTCATCCACAACAGACTTCATACTTGCCCCTCTTTCCAAAACTCTTGCATTCACCTCCCTAACAACCCCATCCATAAACAAATTAAACAACCATGGAGACATCACACACCCCTGCCGCAAACCTACATTCACTGAGAACCAGTCACTTTCTTCTCTTCCTACACGTACACATGCCTTACATCCTCGATAAAAACTTTTCAATGCTTCTGACGTATATATATATATATATATATATATATATATATATATATATATATATATATATATATATATATATTTTTTTTTTTTTGCTTTGTCACTGTCTCCCGCGTTTGCGAGGAAACAGAATATATATATATATATATATATATATATATATATATATATATATATATATATATATATATATATATATTGGAGGTGGAAAGATGGAGTGAAAGGGGTTTTGTGTGATCGGGGCCTGAACATGCAGGAGGGTGAGGGGAGGGCGGGGAATGTAGTGAATTGGATCAATGTGGTGTACCGGGGTTGATGTGCTGTCGGTGGATTGAGTCGGGGCGTGTGGGGCGTCTGGGGTGAACCATGGAAAGCTGTGTAGGTATGTATATTTGCGTGTGGACGTATGTATATACATGTGTATGGGGGTGGGTTGGGCCATTTCTTTCGTCTGTTTCCTTGCGCTACCTCGCAAATGTGGGAGACAGCGACAAAGAAAAAAAAAAAAAAATATAATATATATATATATATATATATATATATATATATATATATATATATATATATATTAGGGAGGTGAATGCAAGAGTTTTGGAAAGAGGGGCAAGTATGAAGTCTGTTGGGGATGAGAGAGCTTGGGAAGTGAGTCAGTTGTTGTTCGCTGATGATACAGCGCTGGTGGATGATTCATGTGAGAAACTGCAGAAGCTGGTGACTGAGTTTGATAAAGTGTGTGAAAGAAGAAAGTTAAGAGTAAATGTGAATAAGAGCAAGGTTATTAGGTACAGTAAGGTTGAGGGTCAAGTCAATTGGGAGGTGAGTTTGAATGGAGAAAAACTGGAGGAAGTGAAGTGTTTCAGATATCTGGGAGTGGATCTGGCAGCGGATGGAACCATGGAAGCGGAAGTGGATCATAGGGTGGGGGAGGGGGCGAAAATTCTGGGAGCCTTGAAGAATGTGTGGAAGTCGAGAACATTATCTCGGAAAGCAAAAATGGGTATGTTTGAAGGAATAGTGGTTCCAACAATGTTGTATGGTTGCGAGGCGTGGGCTATGGATAGAGTGGTGCGCAGGAGGATGGATGTGCTGGAAATGAGATGTTTGAGGACAATGTGTGGTGTGAGGTGGTTTGATCGAGTAAGTAACGTAAGGGTAAGAGAGATGTGTGGAAATAAAAAGAGCGTGGTTGAGAGAGCAGAAGAGGGTGTTTTGAAATGGTTTGGGCACATGGAGAGAATGAGTGAGGAAAGATTAACCAAGAGGATATATGTGTCGGAGGTGGAGGGAACGAGGAGAAGAGGGAGACCAAATTGGAGGTGGAAAGATGGAGTGAAGAAGATTTTGTGTGATCGGGGCCTGAACATGCAGGAGGGTGAAAGGAGGGCAAGGAATAGAGTGAATTGGAGCGATGTGGTATACCGGGGTTGACGTGCTGTCGGTGGATTGAATCAGGGCATGTGAAGCGTCTGGGGTAAACCATAGAAAGCTGTGTAGGTATGTATATTTGCGTGTGTGGACGTATGTATATACATGTGTATGGGGGTGGGTTGGGCCATTTCTTTCATCTGTTTCCTTGCGCTACCTCGCAAACGCGGGAGACAGCGACAAAGCAAAAAAAATATATATATATATATATATATATATATATATATATATATATATATATATATATATATATATATATATATATTTCTTTCTTTTTTTCAAACTATTCGCCATTTCCCGCATTAGCGAGGTAGCGTTAAGAACAGAGGACTGGGCCTTGAGGGAATACCCTCACCTGGCCCAACTCTATGTTCCTTCTTTTGGAAAATTAAAAAAAAAACGAGAGGGGAGGATTTCCAGCCCCCCGCTCCCTCCCCTTTTAGTCGCTTCTACGACACGCAGGGAATACGTGGGAAGTATTCTTTCTCCCCTATCCCCAGGGATAAATATATATATATATATATATATATATATATATATATATATATATTTTTTTTTTTTTTTTTTTTTTATACTTTGTCGCTGTCTCCCGCGTTTGCGAGGTAGCGCAAGGAAACAGACGAAAGAAATGGCCCAACCCCCCCCATACACATGTACATACACACGTCCACACACGCAAATATACATACCTGCACAGCTTTCCTTGGTTTACCCCGGACGCTTCACATGCCCCGACTCAATCCACTGACAGCACGTCAACCCCTGTATACCACATCGCTCCAATTCACTCTATTCCTTGCCCTCCTTTCACCCTCCTGCATGTTCAGGCCCCGATCACACAAAATCCTTTTCACTCCATCTTTCCACCTCCAATTTGGTCTCCCTCTTCTCCTCGTTCCCTCTACCTCCGACACATATATCCTCTTGGTCAATCTTTCCTCACTCATTCTCTCCATGTGCCCAAACCATTTCAAAACACCCTCTTCTGCTCTCTCAACCACGCTCTTTTTATTTCCACACATCTCTCTTACCCTTACGTTACTTACTCGATCAAACCACCTCACACCACACATTGTCCTCAAACATCTCATTTCCAGCACATCCATCCTCCTGCGCACAACTCTATCCATAGCCCACGCCTCGCAACCATACAACATTGTTGGAACTACTATTCCTTCAAACATACCCATTTTTGCTTTCCGGGATAATGTTCTCGACTTCCACACATTTTTCAAGGCTCCCAAAATTTTCGCCCCCTCCTCCACCCTATGATCCACTTCCGCTTCCATGGTTCCATCCGCTGACAGATCCACTCCCAGATATCTAAAACACTTCACTTCCTCCAGTTTTTCTCCATTCAAACTCACCTCCCAATTGACTTGACCCTCAACCCTACTGTACCTAATAACCTTGCTCTTATTCACATTTACTCTTAACTTTCTTCTTCCACACACTTTACCAAACTCCGTCACCAGCTTCTGCAGTTTCTCACATGAATCCGCCACCAGCGCTGTATCATCAGCGAACAACAACTGACTCACTTCCCAAGCTCTCTCATCCCCAACAGACTTCATACTTGCCCCTCTTTCCAAGACTCTTGCATTTACCTCCCTAACAACCCCATCCATAAACAAATTAAACAACCATGGAGACATCACACACCCCTGCCGCAAACCTACATTCACTGAGAACCAATCACTTTCCTCTCTTCCTACACGTACACATGCCTTACATCCTCGATAAAAACTTTTCACTGCTTCTAACAACTTGCCTCCCACACCATATATTCTTAATACCTTCCACAGAGCATCTCTATCAACTCTATCATATGCCTTCTCCAGATCCATAAATGCTACATATATATATATAAATGCTATATATATATATATATATATATATATATATATATATATATATATATATATATATATATATATATATATATATATTTATTTTGCTTTGTCGCTGTCTCCCGCGTTTGCGACATAGCGCAAGGAAACAGACGAAAGAAATGGCCCAACCCACCCCCATACACATGTATATACATACACATCCACACACGCAAATATACATACCCATATATCCCAATGTACACATATATATACACACACAGACATATACATATATACACATGCACGCAGTTCACACTGTCTGCCTTTATTCATTCCCATCACCACCTCGCCACACATGGAATAACATCCCCCTCCCCCTCGTGTGTGTGAGGTACAGCTAGGAAAAGACAACAAAGGCCCCATTCGTTCACACTCAGTCTCTAGCTGTCATGCAATAATGCCCGAAACCACAGATCCCTTTCCACATCCAGGCCCCACACAACTCCATGGTTTACCCCAGACGCTTCACATGCCCTGACTCACTCCATTGACAGCATGTCGACCCCGGTATACCACATCGATCCAATTCACTCTATTCCTTGCCCGCCTTTCACCCTCCTGAATGTTCAGGCCCCGATCACTCAAAATCTTTTTCACTCCATCTTTCCACCTCCAATTTGGTCTCCCACTTCTCCTCGTTCCCTCCACCTCTGGCACATATATCCTCTTGGTCAATCTTTCCTCACTCATTCTCTCCATGGGCCCAAACCATTTCAATACACCCTCCTCTGCTCTCTCAATCACACTCTTTTTATTACCACATATTTCTCTTACCCTTTCGTTATTTACTCAATCAAACCACCTCACACGACATATTGTCCTCAAACATCTCATTTCCAGCACATCCACCCTCCTGCGCACTGCTCTATCCATAGCCCATGCCTCGCAACCATACAACATTGTTGGAACCACTATTCCTTCAAACATACCCATTTTTGCTTTCCGAGATAATGCTCTCGACTTCCACACATTCTTCAAGGCTCCCAGGATTTTTGCCCCCTCCCCCATCCTATGATTCACTTCCGCTTCCATGGTTCCATCCGCTGCCAGATCCACTCCCAGATATATATATACACTTTACTTCCTCCAGTTTTTCTCCATACATATATACTTATTCACTTGCTCCTTTATTCATTCCCGTCGTCACCCTGCCACTGAGAAATATATATATATATATATATATATAGGAAAGTGATTGGATCCCAGGGGTACGTGATGTCTACATGGTTGTTTAATTTGTTTATTGATGGGGTTGTTAGGGAGGTGAATGCAAGAGTTTTGGAGAGAGGGGCAAGTATACAGTCTGTTGTGGATGAGAGGGCTTGGGAAGCAAGTCAGTTGTTGTTCGCTGATGATACAGTGCTGGTGGCTGATTTCGGTGAGAAACTGTAGAAGCTGGTGACTGAATTTGGTAAAGTGTGTGAAAGAAGAAAGCTGAGAGTAAATGTGAATAAGAGCAAGGTTATTAGGTACAGTAGGATTCAGGGACAAGTCAACTGGGAGGCAAGTTTGGATGGAGAAAAACTGGAAGAAGTGAAGTGTTTTAGATATCTGGGAGTGGATTTAGCAGCGGAGGGAACCATGGAAGTGGAAGTGAGTCACAGGGTTGGGGAGGGGGCGAAAGTTCTGGGAGCGCTGAAGAATGTGTGTGGAAGTGAGTCACAGGGTTGGGGAGGGGGCGAAAGTTCTGGGAGCGCTAAAGAATGTGTGGAAGGCAAGAACATTATCACAGAAAGCAAAAATGGGTATGTTTGAAGGAATAGTGGTTCCAACAATGTTATATGGTTGCGAGGTGTGGGCTATAGATAGGGTTGTGCAGAGGAGGGTGGATGTGTTGCAAATGTGTTGTTTGAGGACAATATGTGGTGTGAGGTGGTTTGATCGAGTAAATAACGAAAGGGTAAGAAAGATGTGTGGTAATAAAAAGAGTGTGATTGAGAGAGCAGAAGAGGGTGTATTGAAATGGTTTGGTCACATGGAGAAAATGAGTGAGGAAAGATTGACAAAGAGGATATATGTGTCAGGGGTGGAGGGAATGAGAAGTAGGAGACCAAATTGGAGGTGGAAGGATGGAGAGAAAAAGATTTTGAGCGATCGGGGCCTTTCCACATCCAGGCCCCACAGACTTTTCCATAGTTTACCCCAGACACTTCACATGCCATGGTTCAATTCATTGACAGCATGTCGACCCTGGTATACCACATCGTTCCAATTCACTCCATTCCTTGCACGCCTTTCACCCTTCTGTATGTTCAGGCCCCAATCGCTCAAAATCTATTCCACTCCATCCTTTCACCTCCAATTTGGTCTCCCACTTCTCCTTGTTCCCTCTACCTTTGACACATATATCCTCTGTCAATCTTTCCTCACTCATTCTTCCATATATCCAAACCATTTCAACACACCCTCTTCTGCTCTGTTAACCACACTATTTATTACCACACATCTCTCTTACCCTTTCGTTATTCAATTTGGTCTCCTGCTTCTCCTTGTTCCCTCCACTTCTGACACGTGAATCCTCTCTGTCAACCTTTTGTCACTCATTCTCTCCATATGTCCAAACCAATTCACCACCCTCTTCTGCTATCACAGCCACATTCTTTTTATTTCCACACCTCTCTCTTACCCTTTTATTACTTACTCGATCAAACCATCTCACACCACATATCGTTCTCAAACATTTCATTTCTGGTACATCTACCCTCTTTCACAGAACCCTACCTAGATGCCATGCCTCGCAACCATATAATATTGTTGTAACTACTATTCCTTCAAACGTACCCATTTTCACCCTCCCAGATGACGTTCCCTCTTTCCAAACATTCCTCAGCACTCCCAAAACATTCGCCTCTTCTCCCACCCTATGACTCATTTCTACTTCCATGGTTCCATTTGCTGCCATGCCCACTACCCCATATCCAAAACACTTCACTTCCTCCTATTTTTCTCCATTTAAACTTACATCCTACCTAACTTGTTTCCCAACCCTGCTGATAACCTTACTTTTATTCACATTTACTCTCAACTTTCTCCTTTCACACACTCTTCCAAGCTCAGTCATTAACTTCTGCAGTTTCTAACTTGAATCAGCCACCAGTGCTATATCATCAGCAAACAACAACTGACTCACTTCCCAGGCCCTCTCATCCCCTACAGACTGCATACTTGTCCCTCTCTCCACTTACAAGAGTATTTCTATTACCTCAGAAGAACTATAAATTTCTGTATGAATGCATCTTCACTTATGATACAGAAGTATACAAGGAAAAATGGAATGCATCAGAGAAACCACAATACGGATAATTTTCCAAGAACACATCTCTTCTCTTATGTGGGGGACCTATGTATGGTGAATTTCATTAGGACCATGAGCCTTGTAAGGGTCAAGGAACTTTAGTTTTCCGTTAATGTATTTTCTAAATACATCAATGCTTTCTAAAATCTTCTATCTGTTCCATCTTACTGGTGTTGTAGCTGTTTTGTCTTCCACTAGAAAAACACTTTCAAACTTGTAATTTAATTCTTCGTTAATCCTTATTTCATCCTGACATCATCCTCTCCAATTCTTCCCTCAAAATCCTTTAACCTCATTCGCTGCACTTTAACCAACAAATTACTTGATGAATTTATGGAGAAGTTTTGGATTCTATCCAGCCTATTACACATTTTTCTTTTCAAAATAACTTTGCTCCTCATTAATTATGTCATACTCATTCCTTGCTCTCTTATAACTTTCAGATGCTAGCTGGTTGGAATTCAACTTATATTTTGAAAACCACATCTTAAAGCTTCTTTGCTTTTTGACATTTTTTATCAAATCATTCTTCCCTCTTTCTTAATCTTCCCTCTGTATTTAAGGCAAGAGTTACCAATGTGAGTACTCCATGCTGACAGAGATGCTACTAAGGGCTTGAGTGATGCATGAATGCTGTGAGGATGCCTACTGGGACACATGATGTGGTTTACGAATGCTGCACTTGGTGTGCAGTCTAATACAGTGGCATGAAAATCTTGTCTCTGATAGCATATATCACAATTAACACAGCCAACATGTGATATACAGTCTTCACTAAAAAATCTAACAATAACCACACAAATTATGGCTTTCATGCATTAGGTTTTATTTGAGGGACATATTCAAGCACTTGCTTTTGATGGGAATATCATATGTCTGGCAACATAGCACAGTCTTAGAAGTCAGATGACAAGATATAACACCTCAGTTACTCCACAATATTGAGTGTGGAAGGATGGAACTTTTACTTGCTGTTCTTGAGGATAGTGACATTTTTGCTGTTTCAGCTCCAGCTTATATTTTTCCTGTATCATAACTAACAATGGATCCTATGAAGTTGTCCCAGGAAGCAAAGGCCTGTATTCTTGCTTGGAAGCAAGAAAATGTCTTCCAGCAAAATCTCAAAATGTACTCGCATGGCAGAGTTTACCCTATGGATGCATTTTTTCTTCCTTCTAATAAGAAATCCACCCTAAAAAGCTGGGTCTTGTCAATCTAAGAAAAACAGGTGACTTGAAACATGATTAAGCAAAAAGTGTTGTAAAACCCAACCCTATTAAGTCATCAGGCACCTTACTGGTCTTCCTGGGTTGAAAGACCCAGTTTTTTTGGAAGGATAATATTACAAGGAAGCCCTCCTTAATAAACTGTCCAGATGATGGACTCGACCCCACCAGTATGTCTTACCAGTATGTTTGATATTTCACATGTAGATACATTTTCTTGCTTCTTAGCAAGGCTATAGGCCTTTTCTCCCTGGGACAACTTCTTATGACCCATGGTTAGTTACTGGTTGAGGAAATATAGCTTCCAGAACAAAAAGCATTAAAACTATCACTAACCACAAGGAAAAGAAGCAAAAGTTGCATCCCACCACTCTCAATACCTGAGGGTAAACAAGACAACAAATGGCATCATCTGACTTCAAACAGTGTACCATACAGCCATACATACAATATCCCCACCACATGTGAGCAAAAGAATTTGTTCAGCATAAAAAACATAATGCATTAAAGCCTTATTTCAAATAGTAATCATCTGACTTTTTTATGGGACCGTATATCATAGTATAAGGGATAAGATACAAGATAGGGGAATCATGATGAATCACAGGTCAATACCACTGATAAGCATGGCTTGTAACATACTGGTAGAGAAAATCATGAAAGAAATGGATTATGAAGAGCAGAGCATAAGTGAGACAGCATTAGTAGAGACCATACATAAATGATCTTTTCAACTTCCATGAGAGAATGAACACTAGCTTACAAAGAAGAAAGGGATTGGCAGATTATGTTCCTAAAATACCAGATGGAATTTGACATTATTACCCATTGCAGATTGGCAAAAAGTTTGGCATGTCTATCGGAATCTTTTCAGAGAAAACTGGCAAAGCAGATGGGAACAAGGAATGTATGGCAGGGGTACCTTTTCAATGTAGATCTAAAATGTAGATCTAAGTAAATCAGCATATTATTTCCAGTATCACTGTTATTCCCAATTTAAGTAAATGATAACAGGAGGACCTGAATCATTCTTTAATACATCTGCAGATTATGCTAAAATTAAGAGAAAAGTGAGTAAAGTCCAGGGCTGTAATATCCTACAAAGCTATGGCTTTGGTCAGATACATGATTGATGAAATTTAACCAAGCAAAGTGATGAAGATGGATCACTGAAATAAGGCCAGGTTTTGATTATCATCTGGTATGACAAAAGTTTAGGACTGCATATGAAAAGGTGAAAGGGACACAGTACTCAGCCTTTCACAAGAACATGATGGGTGGGAAACTGTGAGGAAGTAGTTCATCTGCTGGCTAACATCAAAACAGTTTTCAAGAACATGGATGGGAAGAAGTCCAGGGCATCATTTATTGGATACATTAGACTAAAAGTATACAAAGTAAAACTTGTTTGATCTACATAACTGAAACCCACAAATCCATGGGGAAAGTCCACTCAAAGATTTAACAACAATTGGACTAAGAATGAAAAGGGGTGTATGATTACTATTTTCAATTTCCAAACAGTTTTGAGAATGTTGATATAGATCAGATCATGTATTATTTATTTATTTATTTTGCTTCATCGCTGTCTCCCACGTTAGCGAGGTAGTGCAAGGAAACAGACGAAAGAATGGCCCAACCCACCCACAAACACATGTATATACATACATGTCCACACACGCACAATATACATACCTATACATCTCAATGTACACATATATATACACACACAGACATATACATATATACACATGTACATAATTCATACTGTCTGCCCTTATTTGTTCCCATCGCCACCTCGCCACACATGGAATAACAACCCCCTCCCCCCTCATGTGTGCGAGGTAGCGCTAGGAAAAACACCAAAGGCCCCATTCATTCACACTCAGTCTCTAGTTGTCATGTAATAATGCACCGAAACCACAGCTCCCTTTCCACATCCAGGCCCCACACAACTTTCCATGGTTTACCCCAGACGCTTCACATGCCCTGGTTCAATCCATTGACAGCACGTCGACTCCGGTATACCACATCGTTCCAATTCACTCTATTCCTTGCACGCCTTTCACCCTCCTGCATGTTCAGGCCCCGATCACTCAAAATCTTTTTCACTCCATCTTTCCACCTCCAATTTGGTCTCCTACTTCTCATTCCCTCCACCTCTGACACATATATCCTCTTGGTCATTCTTTCCCCACTCATTCTCTCCATGTGACCAAACCATTTCAAAACACCCTCTTCTGCTCTCTCAACCACACTCTTTTTATTTCCACACATCTCTCTCACCCTTACATTACTTACTCGATCAAACCACCTCACACCACATATTGTCCTCAAACATCTCATTTCCAGCACATCCACCCTCCTGCGCACAACTCTATCCATAGCCCACGCCTCGCAACCATACAACATTGTTGGAACCACTATTCCTTCAAACATACCCATTTTTGCTTTCCGAGATAATGTTCTCGACTTCCAAACATTCTTCAAGGCTCCCAGAATTTTCGCCCCCTCCCCCACCCTATGATTCACTTCCGCTTCCATGGTTCCATCCGCTGCCAGATCCACTCCCACATATCTAAAACACTTCACTTCCTCCAGCTTTTCTCCATTCAAACTTACCTCCCAATTGACTTGACCCTTAACCCTACTGTACCTAATAACCTTGCTCTTATTCACATTTACTCTTAACTTTCTTCTTTCACACACTTTACCAAACTCAGTCACCAGCTTCTGCAGTTTCTTACATGAATCAGGCACCAGCGCTGTATCATCAGCGAACAACAACTGACTCATTTCCCAAGCTCTCTCATCCCCAACAGACTGCATACTTGCCCCTCTTTCCAAAACTCTTGCATTCACCTCCCTAACAACCCCATCCATAAACAAATTAAACAACCATGGAGACATCACACACCCCTGCTGCAAACCTACATTCACTGAGAACCAATCACTTTCCTCTCTTCCTACACGTACACATGCCTTACATCTTCGATAAAAACTTTTCACTGCTTCTAACAACTTGCCTCCTACACCATATATTCTTAATACCTTCCACAGAGCATCTCTATCAACTCTATCATATGCCTTCTCCAGATCCATGAATGCTACATACAAATCCATTTGTTTTTCTAAGTATTTCTCACATACATTCTTCAAAGCAAACACCTGATCCACACATCCTCTACCACTTCTGAAACCACACTGCTCTTCCCTAATCTGATGCTCTGTACATGCCTTCACCCTCTCAATCAATACCCTCCCATATAATTTACCAGGAATACTCAACAAACTTATACCTCTGTAATTTGAGCACTCACTCTTATCCCCTTTGCCTTTGTACAATGGCACTATGCAAGCATTCCGCCAATACTCAGGCACCTCACCATGAATCATACATACATTAAATAACATTACCAACCAGTCAACAATACAGTCACCCCCTTTTTTAATAAATTCCACTGCAATGCCATCCAAACCTGCTGCTTTGCCGGCTTTCAGATCATGTACATACAAAATAATATTTCAACTCCGGAACATGATAAAATATGAGGGAATAGCTAACCCTGATGAATCGTTTTTTAAGTATTAGTTGTGGATGAACAGATCTAGACAAGTAAAGAAATGGTAAATTAATGAATCAAGAGACTCTACAGAAGTTCAACACCATTTCATATCTTTGTACAACTAGGATATCACAAATACAAGTAGTTATAGGATAAGGAAAAGAGAAAACATTTCTTCCATAACAGAGTGGTGGACAAGTGGACCATGAAAATCAATGATGAAATGAATGCATTTGAAAATTCAAAAGTCAGTAGATAACAATGCGACTTTAAGAAGTGGAGACCTACAGACATAAAGCTCCATCTCTACAGGGGAAAAAAAGTCTCTCTCTGTTTTCCTCTCTCTCCCTCCATCTCTTTTCTATTCTCTGTCCATACACATGCATAAGATCAACATTTTAGAAACCAACCACAATGTTTCCAATACCTTGAGGTACATTCTAACTTAGAGGTCATCAAGCAGCTAGCTAGCTAGCTAGCTACTGTTGCAACTGAAAAACAAGATGTGTTTGGCATCAAACAGCAGTAATTAGGTAAGTCTTCATTAAAAACTTATGACAGCATTAATCAAGTCATTGATCAAAAGTTATCCATCCAAATTCTGTGGTCAAGTCAAGCTTCATGTAGCATATATCAAAAATGACAATATCAGGATGTAAATTAATTTATCAAATATGATTCACCACTCATTAAAATATCATAATGAACGTATAACTTTGACAAAGTCTTTTCAATACTTACATCTTCATAAATGTCAATACTAACAGTGTTACTTCAATATATATCTAAACAAACACTATCAACTAGTTAAATATTAGTATATCCCAAATGTAGCTTTTGAAATTTGAAAACCTTTTTCTCTCTGAGTCAATTCCCAGTGAGCATGAGAGATATTTTCTAGGAATATCAGAGTTAAAACCTTCTAATCCTCTCTGTCTGGAGGGAGGGAACACCAGCTTTCCCCAAAAATCACTATCCTCACATATAGATACTGGCCATTCTCTTGTTTCAGGCCCATCCTTGGCCAATCTGACACTACTAAGGTGACGGCATCATCTGCACACTAGCTCTGAGCCACACAAACTCACTTGTAGGTTGCAGATATCAACCCAAAAGCAGGAAAGTTATAAAAAAAAAGAGGGAAAGACGGGGTAAGGCAAAGACAAAGGAAAAAATGCCAGAATGACACTATCTCAACAGAAAAGCTTTTAAAATTTCAAAACCTACATTTCTCTCCTCTGCAGTCCATCCTGTAATTACCAGTTGTACCGTATGGGGAGGGAGTTTGACACTCATGGGGCATAATCTCTTGAACATTCTCTTCTATTGTACAACTTCTTGAATTTCTGTCTGTTATTAGCATTAACAATGTCCTCACCCATCTTATTCCATTTATTCACCACTCTTACATCATAAAAGTACATTATTTCTTTTCCAAGTTTTTTGCTTACTATATTTTCATGTTATGTCCTACAGATGTCTATTCCTACATCTCTTGAAGACTTGTTCACTGTCCACATTATCAATCTGCTTAAAATCCTTCAAGGTTGAGATCAGTGACCCCTTACTCTTTTCTCTTCCATGGTGGGCAAATCTAAGGCTATTTCTCAGTTCTTGATTCTGGTACCATCTTTAATGCTATCCTCTGGACCTTCAGTTAGTTTTTGAACTACTTTAAGGCAATATACAGACCTGAAAAGCATTAAGTCTAGTGTACTGAATAATCCTTCAAAATACTTTTGCCTGTTATCATCTTAGTTCACTGTTTCCCAAGTAGTAAGGAAGTGCCAGGAACAGACAGAGTGGCCTCATTCACTAATATCTACTCTCTAACTGTCATGTATAATGCATCAAAACCAGAGCCCCATATCCACAACCAAGCCTAACAGACTTTTCTGTGGTTTTCCCTGACTATTTCATATGCCCTGGTTCAGCCCATTGACAGCATAGAGACCCTATTTATAATAACATCACTCCAATTCACTCTATCCCCTGCATGCCTCTTGCCCTCCTTGAAATCACTTTCAGTGCTGGCTAGTCATGTGACAAGTTAGACAAAAGAGGACAATATTCAATAGACAGTTGTATTCTTTCTTACTACTGATGAGCTACATATATAAATCATCTTGCCAAAGTCCTCCAGATCTAAACACAGTGACAGTTTATTCATTAATCATCTCGATGATCTTGCACTGCACTTCTGCCTTGTCATTTTCCTGACCGAGATGGCAAGCCTAAAGTGGCAAGCCTAAAGTAGTTTGTTCAGCAAGTCAGAAGTGCAAAGCAGCTTTCGCTATACTGACCAAGAGGTATGGATCCAGTGTTAGTATCAATCCATGGTGCTTATAGATTGCACCTTTTTTGAGATCTAAATGGAGCAACACCAATTTCTTGACATACATCACTTACAGATCAATGATAAGGCTGTTCTTTTTGGCTTATGTTGTCCAGCCCTTATTCCACTTCCATTGATTTTTAGCCCTCCTTGCTGGTTAAATCAAGGTTGAACAACACAGAATGGTGCACTTTACCAGCATGGACCACTTCTGGAATGTCTTGGTGTCTGGCACTTCATGACTGAGGGTTGAAACTTCATGAACTTCACAAAAATGGCTGAATACAAAACAGTTATTCAACTATTCCTTTGCTCTACATCCATCAGAGTAAGCAGAACTGTAGTGGGAAATCAGAAGATCCAGTGCCCAACCTACCTACTTTCCTGCCCAAGAAGCCCCTACCCTCTCCCACAGGATCCCTACAGTGCTCAAGAAGTTGAACAGTTCCACTGTGCAAGACCACATGTCATGAAGTGTAGCCCTGATGCATGTATGTCTATCAAGGGCAAGTGCAAGGCAAATGAGCAGTAAATGTTCAGCATGTTCAATATGGCAGATGTATCATGACCATCTTCTATACAGTGATATAATGTGTCTTTTTTTATAGAACTGTAGGGATGGGTGATCTCCAGAAAGTACCTACTTACCTATGAGTACCTTTGACAAGGATTTGCCACAGTGGCAGGGTTAGCATGCTGCACTCACCTGTACATGACTTGTATGTTGGACAATGTTTCTCTCAGCCAACTCTCCTCAACCCACCACTACTTGTGCTTGTTGTATAAAGCAATTTTCTTCAGTAGTTACTCGTATAAAGCAATTTTCTTCAGTAGTTACTCGTATAAAACAATTTTCTTCAGTAGTTACTCCTCTGGCATAGTTATCTTTTCATTGTTCATCCAGTATTGACTTCAACCATGAGTCTAATCTTCTTTTGAATATTTCTGTACTTTGTCCAGGCAAAATTTTTAGAATAAGTATCACAGATAATCATTCGAACATCTTTGCTGGGCAATGACACATCTTAGTCTTATGCCTTTTTGATATGTTCCAAAGAATTATTCTTAATAATTCTGTATTGTCCTTGCACAGTTGCTTTAAAGTTCAAAACATTGGTCATTATTCTGTACATTTGTTGCTAGGAATATATTTCCATATATCTCTCCATACGACATTAAACAAAGTAAAGTTCTAGCTCTTTTTAATCCTGCAGGAAAATTCATATGCTATAATCCATTTAACTCGTGAAATGTTTCTGTATTCTCTATTTTGCTTAATTTGATCTGCTTTACTAGTGAACACAGAACACAGCAGAATTCAAGTTTACTTTTTATACATACAATAAACATTTTCCTTGTTAATTGTTGGTCTCTTGTTGCAAATGTTTTCAATTATCATTCCACTCATTTTTTGGCTTGAAAGCACTATCTTTTCACCAAGTTCCTTAAATCCAAGTATTCCACTTCAAATAATTCATGAATCCTTGGCATTTACTTCATTCTCTATATCATTTCCTGTAGGGCCTCTATATGTAGATGCTGAAATAGCTCAAATTGCTCCATAACTTATTTGTTCAAATTTGTCATTTCAAATTCCAGTATGGTCTCATCAACCCATCTGTAGATACTATCCAAATATCTAAGCAGTTTTTCTTGATCCTCTACGGTGTAACTCATACATGTCAGGAAAGTGTGATTTAAGATAAGTGTACGACTGGTGGGGTGCTGTTCAAGACCGAGTTGGGAGGTCGTCTGTTTAATGCTTGTCAGGTTATGTTAGTCTGAGTATGTTTTGTCTGTATTTTGTTTGACAAGGGTGAGATGGATATGTCAGTATAGGAACCTGAAATGTGAAGAAGGAGTAAGCTTTCTATTTCTGTTTGAGGGTTGGTTGTTAGTTATGGAGAGGTTTGGATGGGAAGGGTCTAAAGCTGCTGCAGAGAACAAGTGCTCAACATACTGAGGTAGGAGAGTATTGGGAGGATTTATGTTTCACTGCATAGGTGTTGAGTGTTTATGGTTGCTAAGCAGCCAGTGATTGTTCTGAGTACTCTGTTTTGAGCATTTGTAGCTTTGACGTACAGTAAACCCTTGAGTTAATGGACTAACAGGGGGAAGGGGTGTCTGTTAATGTCAAAAGTCAATTAAATTGAATGTAACCTATTTCTGTGCCACATTTAAGTTTACAAGCTTTCTTTTAACTCCTCTATCACTATAGGGTGCAGTGTGTTGTATGATAGTTGGGCTGCAGGCACCCAGCAGCAGGGAAATGCTTGCCAGGTGGTTGGAGGCAGGAGTCAGACTTGAAATAGAGGTGATGCCACCCCTCTCCTGTGAAAGGATACTTCTTTATAATAAAGTGAGGACAGACTACCTGCTTTCATTACACCTCTTACATGACGCAGAGGAAGATTCAAATCTACGCAGGAAAATCCCAAGTTATTGGAAGGCTGCTTACCTTCTGCAGGGGATGGGGTGTAGGGATGTGTGTACCCAGGGAAATTGCCTCGGATGGGGAACCAATCTAGACAGAGAGATGAAAGCTTTCTATAAAAAATGGGGAATCATGGCCTGTATCTCCTCAGCCCACTTCCCCCAGTCCAATGGATGTGCAGCAGTAAAACCAGCCTAACGGGTGTTGAGGGGCACCATGGGTGTTGGAGGTAGCCTGCACAACAGCAAAGTGATTCAGGCTGTGCTCCAATATCTCAACACCCACCTAAAAGAGGTGGATAAGTCATTCACACAGCTGGCAGCAGGAAGACAGTTGCAAGATGGTATTGTGGTGCTCCAGCAACATTATCTGATAAACTGGCAATGGAGAAATGCTCTGCCAAATAGGGAGCTAGGCTCATGTGCAGGGTGACCCAGCAGGTGATGCCACTACACTGCCCTAGGGCACTCCTGTCTCTGTGCAGGTCATCGCTTCGAAGGTGTGGGACAGGTCAGGTGTGGTAGTGGAGGTGAAGCCGCATACACAATACTCAGTGAAGCTGACGGCAGTGGCTGTCTGTCTTTGCAAAACCAATGTCACCTATGCCCCTGGGTTCTGCCAATCTCCACGACACCCATGGGTCAAGGGGAGTACCTACTAGCAACGGCTTCACCCCCAGTTGTGGCAACACCCAGCCTCAGGCGGCTGCACCCTCACCATGTGAGACACCAGCCCACACACTCACAAGATTATGTTTGTGGTGGTTCCTGTGAAGAGTGAACCCACTAATTTGTTATGTCATTTTTGTTCTGCTTGCATGTAAAGGAAGTGTACTGTTGCTGAGCAGTGATCTGTGTGTCTATTTCTTATGCCTTGTCGAATTTTAATTTCATTCTCTCTTTTTTCCCTGTTTATAGTTTTGTTCTTATTTTTGTTGTAACAAAATGTCACATTTAGGACCTAAATTCTATGAGGGAGCATAGGGTTAAGTGTGTGGTATGATAGACAGGAGGTAGGCACCCATCAGTAAGGGAATGCTCACCGGGCAGTTGGAGGCAGGCGGCAGACACCCCTCTCCTGTGAAAGGATACTTCTTTACAATAAAGTGAGGACGGACTACCTACTTTCATTGCACCTCTTACAATCAACTGATGCCATTCTGAATTGTAAGGATTGCATAATTGTTAAATAAATAAAGTCACACTTTTGAAATAACAGGAACACTGTATTCAACATGACTGCACAACAGCTTGAGGCAAATTGAGACTGAAAAAAAGAGAGTCTACCCCACACTACCAAAAATAAGTGTGATATGAAATGTGCCTGGTGCAGGGTTTAAGACATATATTTTTTTATTTTTCAAATCATTATCAATTAATGTAGTGCCATCATTTGTCTGTTGAATCTGAAATCCATTATATTGGGGTCCGTTAAATCGAAGGTTTACTGTATTTGTTTTTGATGCGCTTGAAGACTAAGCAGGTAAGGTATAGTTTAGGGTGGAATGAATGAATCATATATAAAGGATAGCAAGGGATTTTTTGTCTTGCCCCAAACCTGGTACCAGTTAATGTTCTGAGGGTATTTAGTTTGTCTGTTGGTTACGTGTTGATGTTTGAAGTGTGGGAAGTGAATATCATCTGTGTGTTGCATGTGATGCCAAGAAAAATTGGTGCTTCATGACTGGAAATGATTGGCCATATGAAATAACAGGAAGCTGCTGGCTGGTTTTGCATTTGCCTATTATTATGAGGGTGACTAAAGACTTCTGTAGAGATGCAGACATATTGTTCTGGGTAAGCCACTGATCTAACTGTGTAATATAAGCTATGAATGTGTTGTTGCGACTGTGTTGTCAAGGTGTTGTGGTGTGACTGTAAGACCGTCTGCATAAGAGGACCATTTCATATTGTTCCATTCTTACAAGAATATTATCAAACAGTTTTCAAAGAAATTCCTTGACACTTCAGATTTCAGTCATTCTTCTAGGTGCCAATGTCAACTGACTCATGAATCACATTCAGCCTAAATGCACCTAGGTTCAACAGATCAGGCAAATTAAGGAATGTTCTTGTCTGGTGGCAGGTCTCATGTAGTTCCTTGTAACAGTCATCCAGGAATCATGAAATTTTTCAACGTGACTCAGTCTTTGCTCTAGTACCACATCCTGTCCATCATTTCTTTTAGTAACATATCCTTCAGGCTCTCATTACAACTGATGGTAATATGATGAGTTTCTAATCTTGCACAATGGCTTACCAAGGAATTTTTCGTACAGTCCTAACAGTCAAATATGCACAATTTGTTCAATGATGCTTGAATTCTTTGACATAACTGATAATTGGAAACATGAATGCATGTGTACCTACACAATGTTCTACATAGGAACCCGATAAGGTGTTCCAAGTATGATTGCCAGAACAAAATTCCATAAATTGTCATTTCTAAATTTCACACCAACTGATTTTTCAGGATACCTTCCATAATTACCCATATTCTTCCAGTATATAGTTATCATGATAGGCATGTAAGAATGTAGGTTCATCTCAGCAATGCTCTATTTTTTCTTTTACAAATTCCCATTAAGCCAGATGCATGAAGGCTGCCTACTGAAAAAACAGTTTCTTATGATCAAGGGTTTTGACTGACAAACTGGTTTACTGAGTAATGACAAAAGGATTATTTTTTAAAAACTATTATACTTTGTCACTGTCTCCCACGTTAGCGAGGTAGCTGAAGGAAACAAATGAAAGAATGGCCCAACCCACCCACATACACATGTATATACACACACGTCCACACATGCACATATACATACCTATACATTTCAACGTATATATATATGTACATACACAAACATATACATATATACACATGTACATAATTCATACTTGCTGCCTTTATTCATTCCCATCGCCACCCTGCCAAACGTGAAATGGCAACCCCCTCCCCCCACATGCACGCGAGGTAGCGCTAGGAAAAGACAACAAAGGCCACATTCGTTCACACTCAGTCTCTAGCTGTCATGTATAATGCACCAAAACCACAGCTCCCTTTCCACATCCAGGCCCCACAACACTTTCCATGGTTTACCCCAGACGCTTCACATGCCCTGGTTCAATCCACTGACAGCAAGTCGACCACAGCGTTCCAATTCACTCTATTCCTTGCACACCTTTCACCCTCCTGCATGTTCAGGCCCCAATTGCTCAAATTCTTTTTCACTCCATCTTCCCACCTCCAATTTGGTCTCCCACTTCTCGTTCCCTCCACCTCTGACACATATATCCTCTTTGTCAATCTTTCCTCATTTACTCTCTCAATGGGACCAGACCATTTCAAAACACCCTCTTTTCTGCTCTCTCAACCACACTCTTTTTATTACCACACATCCCCTTTACCCTTTCATTACTTACTCGATCAAACCACCTCACACCACATATTGTCCTCAAACATCTCATTTCCAACACATCCACACTCCTCCGCACAACTCTATCTACAGCCCATGCCTCGCAACCATATAACATTGTTGGAACCACTATTCCTTCATACATATCCATTTTTACTTCCTGAGATAATGTTCTCGCCTTCTACACATTTTTCAACGCTCCAATAACAATGCATCTAAAAAAATACTGGCCAAACATGTTTGTGGAGTATAATCCATTTCTGATAACTATTTCATTATATATTGATTGAGAGGGTGAAGGCATGTACAGAGCATCAGATTGGGGAAGAGCAGTGTGGTTTCAGAAGTGGTAGAGGATGTGTGGATCAGGTGTTTGCTTTGAAGAATGTATGTGAGAAATACTTAGAAAAGCAAATGGATTTGTATGTAGCATTTATGGATCTGGAGAAGGCATATGATAGAGTTGATAGAGATGCTCTGTGGAAGGTATTAAGAATATATGGTGTGGGAGGCAAGTTGTTAGAAGCAGTGAAAAGTTTCTATCAAGGATGTAAGGCATGTGTACGTGTAGGAAGAGAGGAAAGTGATTGGTTCTCAGTGAATGTAGGTTTGCGGCAGGGGTGTGTGATGTCTCCATGGTTGTTTAATTTGTTTATGGATGGGGTTGTTAGGGAGGTGAATGCAAGAGTTTTGGAAAGAGGGGCAAGTATGAAGTCTGTTGTGGATGAGAGAGCTTGGGAAGTGAGTCAGTTGTTGTTCGCTGATGATACAGCGCTGGTGCCTGATTCATGTGAGAAACTGCAGAAGCTGGTGACTGAGTTTGGTAAAGTGTGTGAAAGAAGAAAGTTAAGAGTAAATGTGAATAAGAGCAAGGTTATTAGGTACAGTAGGGTTGAGGGTCAAGTCAATTGGGAGGTAAGTTTGAATGGAGAAAAACTGGAGGAAGTAAAGTGTTTTAGATATGTGGGAGTGGATCTGGCAGCGGATGGAACCATGGAAGCAGAAGTGAATCATAGGGTGGGGGAGGGGGCGAAAATCCTGGGAGCCTTGAAGAATGTGTGGAAGTCGAGAACATTATCTCGGAAAGCAAAAATGGCTATGTTTGAAGGAATAGTGGTTCCAACAATGTTGTATGGTTGTGAGGCGTGGGCTATGGATAGAGTTGTGCGCAGGAGGGTGGATGTGCTGGAAATGAGATGTTTGAGGACAATGTGTGGTGTGAGGTGGTTTGATCGAGTAAGTAATGTAAGGGTAAGAGAGATGTGTGGAAATGAAAAGAGCGTGGTTGAGAGGGCAGAAGAGGGTGTTTTGAAATGGTTTGGGCACATGGAGAGAATGAGTGAGGAAAGATTGACCAAAAGGATATATGTGTCGGAGGTGGAGGGAACGAGGAGAAGTGGGAGACCAAATTGGAGGTGGAAAGATGGAGTGAAAAAGATTTTGTGTGATCGGGGCCTGAACATGCAGGAGGGTGAAAGGAGGGCAAGGAATAGAGTGAATTGGATCGATGTGGTATACCGGGGTTGACGTGCTGTCAGTGGATTGAATCAGGGCATGTGAAGCGTCTGGGGTAAACCATGGAAAGTTGTGTGGGGCCTGGATGTGGAAAGGGAGCTGTGGTTTCGGGCATTATTGCGTGGCAGCTAGAGACTGAGTGTGAACGAATGGGGCTTTTGTTGTCTTTTTCTAGTGCTACCTCGCGCACATGAGGGGGGAGGGGGAAGGTATTCCATGTGTGGTTAGGTGGTGATGGGAGTGAATGGGGGCAGACAGTGTGAATTGTGTGCATGGGTATATATGTATGTGTCTGTGTATGTATATATATGTGTACATTGAGATGTATAGGTATGTATATTTGCGTGTGTGGATGTGTATGTGTATACATTGTGTATGGGGGTGGGTTGGGCCATTTCTTTTGTCTGTTTCCTTGTGCTACCTCACAAATGCGGGAGACAGCGACAAAGCAAAATAAAAAAAAAATTAAAAAAAATCACTTCTTTCCAATAAAAAAATATCTTACATTTCAGGCAAATGCACTAAGATTCATACAGTTATAAGCAATATCTTCAGAATTAGTAATCTAGGACAAACATTCATAAAAAGCATTTACTGTTAAGTCAATATCATGGAATATATACGACAGTTTCTCTAAATAAGCTCAATTTTTAAATGTTTCGTATAATTACCATCTTTCAAACAGTAAATATATTCAACAAATATTTTCTTAAGACAGCATATTATTATTTGCGTGGATGTAAAACAAAGAAAACTAAAAATTTTCTAATTCTAATGATTTTTTTTAGTATGAAAGCTTAACCATTTCATTATGTACCTAATGTTTCTGCCTTCCTTAGTAGAGAAAACCACATTCTTTTTATGAAAAGGTGCATCAATAGCATGAAAATCATAATTTCTTCTTATGAATTAAGACTAATCATTGCTAGTTTAGGAAAACCCATTTACTGGAGCAGCTTGCCAAATCTTGAGTATGCAAAAAGATTTGCAATTTTATTTATACAATTAAGTGCACCAAAAACTCTTATCTAAATAATTACATGCACCAAAAGCCATTAAAACCATTATTTTTTCTAATCAGTTTCACATTAAGCTTGAAATAACATTATCTATGGGAATAACCCATTCTATGGGTATGCATAGGTACAGCGGTGGCCACCATGGGTGGTGGTGGGTGCAACATATGCATTAAGTCCATAGAAAGGACATGTGACTGCCCACCATTGTCACTAATGGGTTACTTTGCCTTCCTAGCACCTCCAGTAACCTATCCTTTAGTTGGGTTTCTAGCTAAGGAAAGCCATCAGAGCCTACATTGCATAGAGAATTTAACTTGTGGCAGGAAGTTAAGTTTGTTAATTCACATTCACAGCACTGTGCTAACAGTATATTGATGACCAAAGAGCTGAAAGGGTTACCATAACAATCACCTGTATCTTAACTGATCCTGCATGATCCTTCTACAACAAATTACTTACCTTGTTGTTTGAAGCTGCTAGCATTGTATTCTCCCAGGCTGGTGAACTTGGCCCATCATCCTCAATCATCATCTGCAACATGAGAAAGGAAATGGCATGTACAAAAGTGGTCAATGAAGATCCTTTTCCAAACATTCAGTTTACTACACATTTCATCACTCCATATGTCCAAGCTCCTTACCGAAGCTTCTTGTCCAAGCTTGTTATCATACCTTTCTATCTTCATGGAAAACCAATTTCATTAAACCTGCTCATCTTTCTTGTTTCCACACACCTAATGTTATGTTAACCATATCTTACATTCCTGCCCCAATGCTTGCCTTCTAAGGGACTCCAGCAGTGGTCTAGAAACAAGCTAAGTCCACTCGGCGGGGTCACAGGTTAAAATGAGGTGATGTGCATTTCTTTTGATGGGTGAGTGCAGAGCAAATGAAGATGTACAGCAATTTTAGCATGGAAACTGCATCTTGAACACAAGGGGTCATGTGGTATGTCAAAGTGATGTTTGCAGTGCTGGAAAGGTAAAGTGCTTTTTCAGATGAGTGCATGTCAGTGAAGTGGAGTTTTAGACTCAGATGGAGCACCAGCTGCCCCTCTCAGCACATTTACATCCAAAAGTCTCTCTTTTACATACTTATCAGTTAATATGTAATCTAATAATACCCACTGACCACACAAATACTTGTGTATGCCTCTCTTTTTAAACCAGGTATTCCCAATCAACAGTCTTTTTTCAGCACACAACTGCACAAGCTCTTCACCAATTCCATTCATAATAATGAATGCCCCATGCACACCAGATATATCCTTAACTACCACATTACTTATCTTCAAAATCAAATTGTCTATCCCATCAATAATACCCAGTCTTGTGCACCAAAATTACTGACACACGCTCTCAGCTGCTCCCAAAACACTTGCCTTCGGCTTGGTGCATAAGCACCAATGATCACCCATCTCTTGCCATCCACTTTCAGTTTTATCCACATCAGTCTAGAACTTACTTCCTTACACTCTATCAAACACTTTCAGTTTTACCCACATCACTCCAGAATTTACTTCCTTACACTCTATCACACACCACAACAACTCTTGCTTTAAGAGTAGTGCTACTCCTTCCTTAGCTCCTGTCCTCTCACCAGTGCCTGACTTTACTCCAACAATGTTTCCAAACCATTCTTTCCCTTTACCCTTAAGCTTCATTTCATTCAGAGCAAGAACATCCAGGTTTCTTTCCTGAAACATGCAACCTATCTCTCCTCTCTTCTCATCTTTGTTATATCCACACACATTCAGACACCCTAATCTGAGCCTTTGAAAGGATGAGCACTCCCTGTTTAGCTCCTTCTGTTTCCTATTTTAGAAACTGAAATATAAGGGGACAGTTTCCAACTCCCAACTCACGCCCCACTTAGTCACCAGGGAAATTATATGGGAGGGTATTGATTGAGAGGGTTAAGGCATGTACAGATCATCAGGTTGGGGAAAAGCAGTGTGGTTTCAGAAGTAGTACAGGATGTTTGGTTCAGGTGTTTGCTTTGAAGAATGTGTGTAAGAAATATTCAGAAAAACAAATGGATTTATATACAGAATTTATGGATCTGGAGAAGACATAAGATAGAGTTGATAGAAATGCTTTGTGAAAGGTCTTAAGAGTATATGGTGTGAGGGGTAAGCTGCTAAAAGCAGTAAGTTTTTACCAAGGATGTAAGGCATGTGTATGAGTAGGAAGACAGAAAAGTAATTGGTTCCCAGTGAATGTCAGTCTGTGGCAGAGGTGTGTCATGTCCCCATGGTTGTTTAATTTGTTTATGGATGAGGTGGTTAGGGAGGTAAATACAAGAGTTTTGGAGAGAGGGATAAGTATGCAGTCTGATGGGGATAAGAGGGTCTGGAAAGTGGGTCAGTTGTTGTTTGCTGATGGTACAGTTCTGGTGGCTGCTTTGTAGGAGAAACCACAGAAATTGGTGACTGAGTTTGGAAAAGTGTGCAAAACGAGAAAGTTAAGAGTAAATGTAAATAAGAGCAAGGTTATTAGGTTCAGTAGGGTTGAGGGACAAGTAAATTGGGATGTACAAAAAACTGGAGGAAGCAAAGTGTTTTAGATATCTGGGAGTGGACTTAGCAGTGAATGGAACCATGGAAGTGGAAGCGAGTCACAGGGTAGGGGAGGGGGCGAAGGTTTTGGAAGTGATGAAGAATCTGTGGAGAGAAAGTTATCTCAGAGAGCAAAAATGGGTATGTTTGAAGGAATAGTAGTTCCAGCAATATCATATTGTTATGAGGCATGGGCTATAGATGAGGTTGTATGGAGAAGGGTGGATGTGTTGGAAATGAAATGTTTGAGGACATTATATGGTGTGATGTGGTTTGATCAAGTAAGTAATGAAAATGTAAGAGAGATGTGTGGAATTAGAGTGTGGCTGAGAGAGCAGAAGAGGATGTGCTAAAATAGTTTGGTCATATGGAGAGAATGTGTGAGGAAAGATTGACAAAGAGGATATATGTGTCAGAGGTGGAGGGAGCAAGAAGTGGGAGACCAAACTGGAGGTGGAAAGATGGGGTGAAAAAGATTCTGAGCAATCGAGGCTTGAACAAACAGCAGGGTGAGAGGCGTGCAAGGAATAGAGTGAATTGGAATGATGCAGAATATCAGGGTCAACGCGCTGTGAATGGACTGAATCAAAGCACATGAAATGTCTGGGGTAAACCATGGAAAGGTCTGTGGAGCTGGGATGTAGATAGGGAGCTGTGGTTTTGGTGCATTACACATGATAGCTGGAGACTTGAGTGTGAACAAATGTGGCCTTTTTTTGGCTGTTTTCCTGGCGCTACCTCAGTGAAGTAAGGGGTAGCAATGCTGTTTCCTGTGGGATGGGCTAGTGACAGGAATGGATGAAGGCAAGCAAGTATGAATATGTACATGTATATATAGAATGTATGTGAGAAATACTTAGAAAAGCAAATGGATTTGTATGTAGCATTTATGGATCTGGAGAAGGCATATGATAGAGTTGATAGAGATGCTCTGTGGAAGGTATTAAGAATATATGGTGTGGGAGGCAAGTTGTTAGAAGCAGTGAAAAGTTTTTATCGAGGATGTAAGGCATGTGTACGTGTAGGAAGAGAGGAAAGTGATTTGTTCTCAGTGAATGTAGGTTTGCGGCAGGGGTGTGTGATGTCTCCATGGTTGTTTAATTTGTTTATGGATGGGGTTGTTAGGGAGGTGAATGCAAGAGTTTTGGAAAGAGGGGCAAGTATGAAGTCTGTTGGGGATGAGAGAGCTTGGGAAGTGAGTCAGTTGTTGTTCGCTGATGATACAGCACTGGTGCCTGATTCATGTGAGAAACTGCAGAAGCTGGTGACTGAGTCTGGTAAAGTGTGTGAAAGAAGAAAGTTAAGAGTAAATGTGAATAAGAGCAAGGTTATTAGGTACAGTAGGGTTGAGGGTCAAGTCAATTGGGAGGTAAGTTTGAATGGAGCAAAACTGGAGGAAGTAAAGTGTTTTAGATATGTGGGAGTGGATCTGGCAGCGGATGGAACCATGGAAGTGGAAGTGGATCATAGGGTGGGGGAGGGGGCGAAAATCTTGGGAGCCTTGAAGAATGTGTGGAAGTCGAGAACATTATCTCGGAAAGCAAAAATGGGTATGTTTGAAGGAATAGTGGTTCCAACAATGTTGTATGGTTGTGAGGCATGGGCTATGGATAGAGTTGTGTGCAGGAGGATGGATGTGCTGGAAATGAGATGTTTGGGGACAATGTGGTGTGAGGTGGTTTGATCGAGTAAGTAACGTAAGGGTAAGAGAGATGTGTGGAAATAAAAAGAGCGTGGTTGAGAGAGCAGAAGAGGGTGTTTTGAAATGGTTTGGGCACATGGAGAGAATGAGTGAGGAAAGCTTGACCAAGAGGATACATGTGTCGGAGGTGGAGGGAACGAGAAGTGGGAGACCAAATTGGAGGTGGAAAGATGGAGTGAAAAAGATTTTGTGTGATCGGGGCCTGAACATGCAGGAGGGTGAAAGGAGGGCAAGGAATAGAGTGAATTGGATCGATGTGGTATACCGGGGTTGACGTGCTGTCAGTGGATTGAATCAGGGCATGTGAAGCATCTGGGGTAAACCATGGAAAGCTGTGTAGGTATGTATATTTGCGTGTGTGGACGTATGTATATACATGTGTATGGGGGTGGGTTGGGCCATTTCTTTCGTCTGTTTCCTTGCGCTACCTCGCAAACGCGGGAGACAGCGACAAAAAAAAAAAATATATATATATATATATATATATATATATATATATATATATATATATATATATATATATATATATATTTTTTATTATTTTTTTTATTATACTTTGTCGCTGTCTCCCGCGTTTGCGAGGTAGCGCAAGGAAACAGACGAAAGAAATGGCCCAACCCCCCCCCATGCACATGTATATACATACGTCCACACACGCAAATATACATACCTACACAGCTTTCCATGGTTTACCCCAGACGCTTCACATGCCTTGATTCAATCCACTGACAGCACGTCAACCCCGGTATACCACATCACTCCAATTCACTCTATTCCTTGCCCTCCTTTCACCCTCCTGCATGTTCAGGCCCCGATCACACAAAATCTTTTTCACTCCATCTTTCCACCTCCAATTTGGTCTCCCTCTTCTCCTCGTTCCCTCCACCTCCGACACATATATCCTCTTCGTCAATCTTTCCTCACTCATTCTCTCCATGTGCCCAAACCACTTCAAAACATCCTCTTCTGCTCTCTCAACCACGCTCTTTTTATTTCCACACATCTCTCTTACCCTTATGTTACTCACTCGATCAAACCACCTCACACCACACATTGTCCTCAAACATCTCATTTCCAGCACATCCATCCTCCTGCGCACAACTCTATCCATAGCCCACGCCTCGCAACCATGCAACATTGTTGGAACCACTATTCCTTCAAACATACCCATTTTTGCTTTCCGAGATAATGTTCTCGACTTCCACACATTCTTCAAGACCCCCAGAATTTTCGCCCCCTCCCCCACCCTATGATCCACTTCCGCTTCCATGGTTCCATCCGCTGCCAGATCCACTCCCACATATCTAAAACACTTTCACTTCCTCCAGTTTTTCTCCATTCAAACTCACCTCCCAATTGACTTGACCCTCAACCCTACTGTACCTAATAACCTTGCTCTTATTCACATTTACTCTTACTTTCTTCTTCCACACACTTTACCAAACTCAGTCACCAGCTTCTGCAGTTTCTCACATGAATCAGCCACCAGCGCTGTATCATCAGCGAACAACAACTGACTCACTTCCCAAGCTCTCTCATCCCCAACAGACTTCATACTTGCCCCTCTTTCCAAAACTCTTGCATTCACCTCCCTAACAACCCCATCCATAAACAAATTAAACAACCATGGAGACATCACACACCCCTGCCGCAAAAAAGTCAATTGGGAGGTGAGTTTGAATGGAGAAAAACTGGAGGAAGTGAAGTGTTTTAGATATCTGGGAGTGGATCTGTCAGCGGATGGAACCATGGAAGCGGAAGTGGATCATAGGGTGGGGGAGGGGGCGAAAATTTTGGGAGCCTTGAAAAATGTGTGGAAGTCGAGAACATTATCTCGGAAAGCAAAAATGGGTATGTTTGAAGGAATAGTGGTTCCAACAATGTTGTATGGTTGCGAGGCGTGGGCTATGGATAGAGTTGTGCGCAGGAGGATGGATGTGCTGGAAATGAGATGTTTGAGGACAATGTGTGGTGTGAGGTGGTTTGATCGAGTGAGTAACATACGGATAAGAGAGATGTGTGGAAATAAAAAGAGCGTGGTTGAGAGAGCAGAAGAGGGTGTTTTGAAATGGTTTGGGCACATGGAGAGAATGAGTGAGGAAAGATTGACCAAGAGGATATATGTGTCGGAGGTGGAGGGAACGAGGAGAAGAGGGAGACCAAATTGGAGGTGGAAAGATGGAGTGAAAAAGATTTTGTGTGATCGGGGCCTGAACATGCAGGAGGGTGAAAGGAGGGCAAGGAATAGAGTGAATTGGAGCGATGTGGTATACAGGGGTTGACGTGCTGTCAGTGGATTGAATCAAGGCATGTGAAGCGTCTGGGGTAAACCATGGAAAGCTGTGTAGGTATGTATATTTGTGTGTGTGGACGTGTGTATGTACATGTGTATGGGGGGGGGGGGGTTGGGCCATTTCTTTCGTCTGTTTCCTTGCGCTACCTCGCAAACGTGGGAGACAGCGACAAAGTATAAAAAAAAAAAAAAAAAAAAATATATATATATATATATATATATATATATATATATATATATATATAAGAGGGGCAAGTATGAAGTCTGTTGGGGATGAGAGAGCTTGTGAAGTGAGTCAGTTGTTGTTCGCTGATGATACAGCGCTGGTGGCTGATTCATGTGAGAAACTGCAGAAGCTGGTGACTGAGTTTGGTAAAGTGTGTGGAAGAAGAAAGTTAAGAGTAAATGTGAATAAGAGCAAGGTTATTAGGTACAGTAGGGTTGAGGGTCAAGTCAATTGGGAGGTGAGTTTGAATGGAGAAAAACTGGAGGAAGTGAAGTGTTTTAGATATCTGGGAGTGGATCTGGCAGCGGATGGAACCATGGAAACGGAAGTGGATCATAGGGTGGGGGAGGGGGCGAAAATTCTGGGGGCCTTGAAGAATGTGTGGAAGTCGAGAACATTATCTCGGAAAGCAAAAATGGGTATGTTTGAGGGAATAGTGGTTCCAACAATGTTGTATGGTTGCGAGGCGTGGGCTATGGATAGAGTTGTGCGCAGGAGGATGGATGTGCTGGAAATGAGATGTTTGAGGACAATGTGTGGTGTGAGGTGGTTTGATCGAGTGAGTATATATATATATATATATATATATATATATATATACATATATATATATATATATATATATATATATATATACATATATTTTTTTTTTATACTTTGTCGCTGTCTCCCGCGTTTGTGAGGTAGCGCAAGGAAACAGACGAAAGAAATGGCCCAACCCCCCCCCCATACACATGTGTATACATACTATTTGCCATTTCCCGCGTTAGCGAGGTAGCGTTAAGAACAGAGAACTGGGCCTTAGAGGGAATATCCTCACCTGACCCCCTTCTCTGTTCCTTCTTTTGGAAAATTAGAAAAAAAAAAAACAAGAAAGGGGAGGATTTCCAGCCACCCGCTCCCTCCCCTTTTAGTCGCCTTCTACGACACGCAGGGAATACGTGGGAAGTATTCTTTCTACATACATATATATATATGTATGTCTGTGTATGTGTATGTATATGTGTATATGTTGAAAAGTATATGTATGTATACATGTGTGTATGGGTGTTCATGTAAATATATGTGCATATGAATGGATGGGCCATTCTTCGTCTGTTTCCTGGGGCTCCTTTGCTGATGTGGGAAACAGCAATCAAGTATAATAAACAACACAGTCACCCCCTTTCTTAATAAATTCTATTGCAATACCATCCAAACCCACTGACTTGCTGGATTTCATCTTCTGGAAAGCTTTCACTACTTCTTGTCTCTTAACCAAACCACTCTCCCTGACCCTCTCACTTCACACACCACCCCAACACAAACATCCTACATCTGCAACTCTATCATCAAACACATTCAACAAACCTTCACAATATTCTCTCCATTTCCTCACTTCATCACTACCTGTTATTACTTCTTACCTTGCCCCCTTCATCAATGTTCCCATTTGTTCTCTTGTCTTATACATGTTATTTATACAAGTTATCTACCTTCTTCCAAAACATCTTTTTATTCTCCCTAAAATCTAATGATTCTCACCCAAACTTTCATTTTCCTCTTTTTCAACCCTTGCACCTTCTTCATGACCTCCAGCTTTCTTTTTTACAGCTATCAGTCATTTGCACTCCTTCCTTGTAAGTATCATCTACACGTCTCTCTTTTCTCTTTCACAAAAACCTTACTTCATCCCACCACCCACTACCCTTTCTAGTCTGCCCATCTTCCACCTTTCTCATGCCACATGCATCTTTTGTACATGCTAACACTGCTTCCCTAAAGAGATTCCATTCTTCATCCACTCCCCTCACATCATTTGCTCTCATCTTTTGCCATTTTACACTCAATCTCTCCTGATACTTCCTTACATAAGTCTCCTTTCCAAGCTCACTTCCTCTCACCACTCTCTTCTCGCCAACACTCTTTTTTTTTTTAAAACCTCTACAAATCTTCACCTTCACCTTCACAAGATAGAGGTCAAACATCCCTTTAGCCCTAGTTTAAGTGCATTACACAAGACAGCTAGATAATGGATGTGAGCAAATGAGGCCATTCTTTGTTTGTTCCTGGTACTATCTCACTAATGCTGGATGTGGCTAACAAGTATGAAAAAGGATTTATGCATACACTTGATCAAGTTGATGTATGACTGAATGGTCTTTTAGAGACAGACAGATTCACCTATAAAATATCTCAATTCACCTCTTAAATTATCCTAAATATACGGAAAACAATTGAACACAAGGAACTCCTCAGCTCTAGGATGAAAAGGTAAATGATATTAAGAGATATCTTACTGAAGTAATATCACATTTCTATAAAATTTTCTTGCATTTTATACTAACTTTAGCCATTTCCTTCTCGAAATGTTCTGCATGTGGCTCTCTTTGTGCCTGTTCAAGGAGGTATGCACGCCGAGCAGCAATGTAGTGAGAACGCTGAATCTTTAAGTACATCACCTGTATAACAAAAAACATGGAATAATCACAGATATAAAAGCAGCAGCCTGAAAGAAAACAAAAACTAGATTTTCAAGCAATTACAAATGGTGGATCAAATATGATTTGTGTGGAAGGGAACACAAGACAAATGTCAGAAGTATTTCTTGAACTGGGTTGGGTTAACTAGTGGCACACCACAAGGTTTAATTTTGGAGCTATTCTATTCCTATTTTCTATAACAAGAAAAATAAGTCAAGACTGGCTTTTTACAAATTCATTAAGTTTAAAAGTTGGAAGCTCTTACATCAGTAATTCCACGAACAGAATAATCAGGTGTGAAGGAGAACTTTGTAGAATCAAGAGACTGAACACTCCCTACTATACTTCCTTTACTGAGCTGTGTGGATGCTGATGGGGATTCTCCTGAAAAAAAAAAAGAAACAAAAGCAATAAATATTGATCTTGAAAATATAGCTCCTTATTAACCAGCAATAGTAAAACTGACAACAAAATTCAAGTATGTTACAACAGAGAATATGGAAACTTTATGTGCTGAAGCTGCAAAGAAGTAAAAAATTTGCTTCAAACAGTAAGAATGTAATATGGGTGCAAAATATGTAGATAGAATGAAAATGTAAACCAAGCACTCTTGAAAGTTCATGGGTAATATGCCCATCTAATACCTATGAGCAACAGAACATGAAAGTAAAGGATAGAGCATCAAAGAACTCTGCACTAGGTAGTGAAATGATTCTTGATAATAATCAGTATAATTCATCTTTCCTTGCGCTACCTCGCAAACGTGGGAGACAGCGACAAAGCAAAATAAAATAAATAATAAATATATAATTCATCCTCACCAGTACAGGAAGCCACCATCCAAAAAGCTTGCCATACATTCTGTTTGAGAGCATAGCTGGTAAAACTGAGATTTATGAATGAAAAACTATGTCTGGGCAGTGTCCCACAAGCTAATGAGAATTTCCCCTGATCTTCTAGGGGGTTAGCAGCCTCTGAAAATCCCTATTCCAGAAAAGTTCATGCCTCTTACCCTTTGCAAACTGCCTAAAAAAATGGTTGCGAGCTTGTCGTAGAAGACCCATCCAATCAGTTGCATCCATCTAGTGATGAAGTTGTCATACCATTTGCTACCCAACCGCACAGGCTGACCACCTCATAATTCTCAAGAAAAGTGAAAAATGAAAACTTTCTTTTGATAAAGATTCAAACAGCCTGGACAAAACTGTTAACTTATGAAGATCTCAGGAGCATTTGCAGAGATGCAACTGAACAGGAGACAATTTCTGTAAGCAGAGGTCTTGAAAAGAAGAACATGAGGGGATGCATATCATATATGCTTATGTTTTGAAGCTCTGTAAAGGAAGAGAGACCCTTTGATATCCAATGATGAATGAGAGGATTCTCAGGTTCATTTTATCATTATCTATTTTATTATACTTGATTGGCATTTCCTGGGTCAGTGAGGTAGTGCCAGGAAACAGACAAAAAAGGCCCATCCACTCATATACACACATATATATACATACATGCCCATACATGTACATATACACATCAACATATACACATACACAGCCATATACATACATACACATGTACACATTTATATTCACCTGCCTTCACCCATTCCTAGCACCACATTGACCCAAAGGAAACACCAATGCTATCCCCTGCATCAGCGAGGTAGCGCCATGAAAACAGACAAAAAAACCGATAATCATTCACACTCAGTCTATAACTGTCATGTATAATGCACCGAAACCACAATTTCCTATCCACATCCAGGTCCTACAGACCTTTCCAAGGTTTACCCTAGACATTTCACATGCCTTGGTTCAGTCCATTGACAGCATATCAACCCCATTCTAATTCATTCCATTCCTTGCATGCCTCTCACTCTCCTGCATGTTCAGGCCCCAATCGCTCAAAATCTTTTTCACTCCATCCTTCCATCTCCAATTTGGTCTCCTACTTGTTCCCTCCAACTCTGACACATATATCCTATCTGTCAACCTTTCCTCACTCATTCTCTCTATATGTCCAAACCACACTTTTATTACCACACATCTCTCTTACCCTTTCATTACTAACTTGATCAAACCACCTCACACCACATATCGTCCTCAAATATTTCAGTCCCTACATATCCACCCTCCTCTGAATGTCCCTATCCATGGCCCATGCCTCACGAAGATATAATTTTGTTGTAACTACTATTCCTTCAAACATACCCATTTACATTCTCCGATATAACACTCTGTCTTTCCACACATTCTTCATCGCTCCCAGAACCTTCGCCCCCCCCCTCCCCACCCTATGACTCATTTCCACTTCTATGGTTCCTTATGCTGCTAAGTTCACTCCTAGATATCTAAAACACTTCACTTCCTCCAATTTTTCTCCATTCAAACTCACATTCCAACTAACAATTTTTCTCCATTCAAACTCACATTCCAACTAACAATTTTTCTCCATTCAAACTCACATCCCAACTAACTTGCCGCTCAACCCTGCTGAACCTTATAACCTTGCTCTTATATACATTTACTCTCAACTTTCTCCCTTCAAACACTTTTCTGAGCTCAGTCACCAACTTCTGCTGCTACTAACTCAAATCAGCCAAAGTGCTGTATCATCAGTGAACAACATTTGACTCAGTTCCCAGGCCCTTTCATCCCAACAGAATGCATACTCACCCCTCTCTCCAAAACTCTTGCATTTACCTTCCTAATCACCCCATCCATAAACAAATTCAACAATCAAGGGGACATCACACACACCCCTGCTGCAGACCGACATTCACTGGGAACTAATCACTCTCCCCTCTTCCTACTTGTACACATGCCTCACACCCTTGATAAAAAGCTCTCACTGCTTCTATCAGCTTACCTCCCTCATTGTATACTCTTAAGACCTTCAACAAAGCATCTCTATGCACCATGTCATATGCCATCTCCAGATCCATAAATGCCACATACAAATCCATCTGTTTCTCTAAGTACTTCTCACACACATTCTTCAAAGCAAACACTTGATCTGCACATCCTCTACCACTTTAGAAACCACACTGCTCTTCCCTAATCTGATGTTCGGTACATGCCTTCATCCTCTCAATCAATACCCCCAATACAATTTCCCAGGAATACTCAACAAACTATATGCACATTCCTCCAATCCTCAGGCACTTCATCATGATCCGTACATAAAATGAATATATTCACCAACCAATCAACAACAAAGTCCCCCCTTTTCTTAATAAATTCAACTGCAACGCAGTCCAAACCTGCTGCCTTGCCAGATTTTATCTTCTGCAAGGCTTTCGCCACCTCTTCTATCTTTACCAAACAACTCTCCCTGACTCTCTCACTTCGCACACCACCCCAACCAAAACACCCTACATCTGCCACTCTATCATCAAACACATTCAACAAACCTTCAAAATACTCACTCCATCTCCTTTTCACTTCATCACTATCTATTATCACTTTGCCCCTTGCCCCCTTCACTGATGTTCCAATTTGTTCTCTTGTTTTACCCACATTATTTACCCCCTTCCAAAATATCATTCTATCCTCCCTAAAGTTTAATGATACTCTCTCACTCCAACTCTCATTTGCCCTCTTTTTCAACTATTGCACCTTCCTCTTGACCACCCGTCACTTTCTCTTATACATCTCCCAGTCATTTGTACTCCTTCCTTGCAAGTATCATCCAAACGCCTCTCTTTTCTCTTTCACTAACAACTTTACTTCATCATACCACCACTCATTACCCTTTCTAATCTGCCCACCTCCCACCTTTCTCATGCCATATACATCTCTTCCACATTCCATCACTGCTTCCCTAAATAAATCTGATTCTTCAGCCACTCCCCTCATGTCATTTGCTCTCACCTTTTGCCATTCTACACTCAATCTCTCCTGGTACTTCCTCACACAAGTCTCCTTTTCAAGCTCATTTACTCTCACTGCTCGCTTCTCCCCGACATCCTCTCTTCTTTTTTGAAGACCTCTACAAATCTTCACCTTCGCCTCCACAAGATAGTGATTAGACATCCCACCAGCTGCCCCTCTCAGCACATTAACATCCAAAGGTCTTTCTTTTCCATGCCTATCAATTAATATGTAGTCTAATAATGCACTTTGACCATGTTCCTAGAGGGAAATTTACATTAGGACTTTTGACAACTAACATAGAGGTGACCAGAGGGGAATAAATAAGGTCCTGAAAGGAGACAACCTGAAAAATAATCCCATATAGTACCAAAAACAGATCAAAAACCAAAGACCCTGATGATGTAATTCAAAGGTCTCTTAAATTACTGAAGAGAACTAAGAAAGCCCCCAAATAAAAGAAGTACTTAGGAACATATGAAAAAGGTTCCAAAATCTAATAGAAACGGTCCATGAAGACAAGCAAACATTATGAAACAAGTGAATGTCATGCATTCCCCAAGTTCCATGCAAAAGAGGATTCCAAATCCAAATGTACAACATCTCGAAAATGCAAAGTATGAGTAAAAAACTCCTGACCCCAGACAAGGTAATTTAGTCCATGGAATCATCCAAGAGTAAATGCACAGCTATCACATCATGATATCTGGAATGTCCTACTTGGAATCATTAATGTTGTTAACCCTGCAAAATCAAATACAGAGGCTCCCTGACTCATGATGGTTTGATATTAGATTTTTTTTACTTTACGGTTGTGCAATATTCAACACTTCATCATAAAATAGACTTCATGTTGGATGATTCTGTCTAACTATAGGCTAATGTAAATGTTCTGAGAATGTTTAAGGTAGGCTAGGCTAAACAATGATGTTCAGTAGGTTAGATGTACAAGTGTTGAATGTATTTTTGACTTACAATATTTTCAACTTATGATGGGTTTATCAGAATGTAACTCCATTGTAAGTCAAGGAGCTTCTGTATTTTGAAAATTCACATCAGATTTTATGAATTTTGATTGCTTTAGTTCCAAATCTGAATACAGCAACTGTGGTCAAAGTCCTTACTGAAGATTAATAAAGCCAAAGCTGATGAAAAGGGGTTCACAGGGATACCTAAGGGATTCACACCCAAAGAGGATACCAGGTGAATTCCTTTCCCTGTTGACATGGACACCAGTCATAACATAGCATTGGCTTAATCACTAAATACTGCTTAACCCATTCACTGTGGGGTGTTGCAATAGCAACACCTAAAAAACTTGTGCTAACTACAGGGTGTAGAAACTGCAACACCTTTGATTTCATGTCTGAGGTATTGACATGAAGAAAAATGGTGACAGTATCAAGAATTCACAACACATAAACCACGGTACATGTGACGTAGCCATTAAATGTCAGAGGAAAGGGTATGATCTCCACCTGCTTCCTGACCATCTTCAGCCCTTGCCAGCCTATTTAAAGTCCTGGGTTCTGTTCTATCTATCTATATCTCTGACACACGTACCCTCCTGGAGCTCCCATAATGGGGTGGCTACAGCAAAAGAGTCTCCAATTATCCCTGTCCTTACATTCCTCTCTTATATACACCATTCCACATATTCTTCCTCTGTTTCTCTCCCTCCAGCATTCCTCCATCCTATTTGCCCATGTCACATGTGGTCTTCCACTCACACCAACCACTATAATTGTACAATCATACACTCTCTTTGTAAACTCTCAGTCTTGCATTCTTTCTACATGCCCAAACCACCTCAAGGTATTATATTTCACCCATTCTACCACTCCATAATTAACTCGCTTTGCATTCCTTTCAATTTCACATCTCTCATACACCATTTCATTTCGTTCTTCATTCCATCTAGTCACACCACATGGTCTTCCCAAAGAACTAATTTCCACAGCCTGGATTCCTGACCTCTGTGCCTTATTCCATGTCCATGTTTTGGCTGCATAGGCCAGAGTTAGGAGGACTATGCTGTCCCTTAATCCTCTCTTCATTTCCATATTTACACCTCTACCCTTCATTATTTTAATAAGAGACCCAATGACTCCTCTACCCTGTACTGCTCTCTCCCTTATCTCTCCTTCCATATCACCACACATACCCAAGAGAGCTCCCAGATACTCAAATTCCATCACTTTTTCCAGTCTTTCTACCCACATATCCACAGCACAATTTAGTAAACTTTCTTCTTTCACTCCATATGGTTTTACAAAATCTATGCTTTCACTGTTTCCTTTCAAACACCATTACTTTACTTTTACTTGCATTTACCTTCAATCTCCTATGCTTACATGCATCATAAAACACACTTACAACCTTCTGCAACTCCTCTTCACTGTCTGTAAATAACACAATATCATCAGCAAACAGACTTGCCACTAGCCACCATATCTCACCACCACACTCCATCTCTGCATCCCTTTTCCCTGGCTTTGCTTTCATTTCTCTTATCACTCCACCCATACAGTACAAATTATGGATACCCTGGATGCAACAGACTGATGAACTCACTGTGCTAAAAAATGAATAAACAAAGAAAAGAGACATAGATGACGGTGACAGCTCCTAATCCAGCACCTAATCAACTAAAATGGATGTGTGATTCAGCTGGCATAAATACTTAAGTATGTCCCCCTTTTCAAACTGGGTATTCCCAATAACTAGTTCTATTTAAGCACACAACTCCAAAAGCTGTTCACCATTTTCATTCACATCACTGAATACTCCATGCCCCTAGATTATACCCTCAACTCCAAAACTATACCCTCAACTTCAAAACTATCTACTTTCACTTTCAAATCACCCATCTAGCATTAAGACAGCTAACATGCTCACTAAACTTTTCCCTAAACACACGCCTTTCCTCCTCATTCCTCTTGTCCAGTGCATATGCAATAATAAGTACCCGCTTCTTGTAATCTACTTTCAATTCTTACCCACATCAGTTGAATATATAATGGATTATTACATCACTTAGCAGTCATCCCTTAAGAAAATGAATAGTTTATCTTTAACTGGGTGAATATTTCCTTAAATAATCAGAAAAAAGGAGAATGCTATAGGGATCAGCTAGAGTCACTACACCCTAGAACCCACTAGTCTACCTAGGTATTGATCAACCCAGGTAAAGGTTAGGAATGAAGCTTTTTTTTTATCCTCCAGACTGGTGAAACAACCAAGGCTATTAAGATGAAATCCCCAAAGCAAGGGTTGTATTATGGTTCTCACTGAAAAGTCAAGAAAAACAGGGATGTTTGACAATTCTATACCAGCTTGCATAATTTACATAAAAATCTTAATACAGTTCAAAATGATCAGGGGTTAGAAAAGCTGGACTTAAGTCTTTGTGCCAAGTAGTTCTACAGGAAAACATTGGCCTATGATGTCAAACAGCAAAGAAAGTCTTCAAAACCAAAGGAATTTCATGCCTGGCTATTACTACCTCCTCAGACACTTTCTAATTGGTAACTGGTTCCATATATGGAGTTTAAACTTGAGGAAACAAGAAATCAAGTCCCCAGACATTTTCAATATAACTGAAAATTCTCATACCATACAGTGCTAAGGTTCTGAGTACTGGCCTGGGCAAAGCTCTTGACCATCACTTCAGCAACAACATGTTTGATCAAACATATCAAATGCAGGATCTGACCACTACTGAGTCAACAAAATAAAACATTCAAAATCACTAACAAAACAGCTGTTGCAGCCTTTGGTTAGAGATTGTCCCTCATGTATGTATAAGGCATGACATACATGAGTATGGGAGACAAACTAGAAAGAACAACCTCGTGATAAACCCTCTAGATGAAACTAACTACATTTATGTTAAAATTGGTCTTGTCTTTGAATTATCCATGGAAACAGCTGAGATCCTGAGCTTTATTACAGATTAGCTGAAATGACAAAATCTGGGAAAAGTAACAGAAATTTCTAGAAAAAATCTACTTGGGGGAATTCATTCCTATCAAAGGATAAAACAATGTCTTGGCACATAGCCCTAGACATATTCTGAAAAGCGTAAAAATTTCAGATACATCTGACATGCTTGGAGATCCAGAGAAATATGAGAGAGTCAGTCTGTGTAGCTGGGGAGCTGGTAGGAAGATAATGTTATTTCTGGGTGAAGGCACCTAACTAGATAGGTGTTCTGGAACACGTTAGTGCCATGACCCCTGTTTGAGATGTTCATGAAGGATGAAAGGAGTAAACCTCACAAGAATATGGGGTGCTGACTGCAAACCCCACAATGATCAAAGGAGATTTTCATTAGCCTGTGGGACAATCCAACCCAGAGAGAGATATACAATTACATGCTAATGAAAGCATACACACCAACTTCAAAAACTTGAATTTAGAATATATTACAAATACTAGTATTCTCAGGACAAGACAATGAAAGGATATAAATAATCAGGATGCTTGTAAAATACAACTATAGATGAGATACATACCTATGGACTGGACATGAGAAAGTGCTGCCATTCCAAAGTAAGTGAATGGTCCACTTTCAAAGGTTAAGTTTTCTTTTCCTATTGTTACTTCCACATGGCCTTCTAATATCAGTGCAAAGTAATCAACAGGTTTCCCCTGTAAATTCAATATATTCCTTATTAAATCACATTTACAGATAAATGCATACTGACTAATAAAGTACATACACTTTACTAAGGGAAATATGAGGCATGACATTATTTACATACAATTTCTGTTCTACTGTCCATCCAGCACAATGACTGCTGAATCTACTATGAAGGGTGTTCACTGGAACACTTGTGCTGAGTGCATTGGAGCATTGTTAATGGGGTGATGAAAGAATGAGGGTACGATGGACTCTGCCTGCACAAGATTGCACTGTGAGTGAAAAGTTAACTTGGAAGAGGCTGTATCACTTGAAGCACAGTCTTGTCAAAGACCTTCTCACTGCAAAGGAGTCCATCATTTCCCTACCAACACATGAAGCACAGTCTTGGAGCTGCAGGGGCTCCTGAAGCAATTGTAATATATAAAAAATAAATGTTAGAGAGGGGTTCTGGAGGAACTGTAATAAATAAAAAATGAATATTGTTTGGACAATATCAGAAACATGGGTCAAGTCCCATGACCAAAGGTGCAATTTTCTTCAAGTTGTGAGCATGACTGAGTTCTGGATTAAACCTTTCATAATCCACATAGCACAGGAAAAATTTGAATCATATGTCTTAAGCCACCCACCTTTCTACATGCAGAAAAAACCTGCATAAGACTTATAAGTACCTGACTTAAACTTTTCAAAGTATGACCAAACTCAAATTGCAAGTGCGACTCCCAGGAGTAAATAAATAATGGAGGCAAGGATGTAACAGACAGAGACAATGGGAGGATAACACTGTTCACAAAGTGTCTGCCATGCTATGTAGGCAACACAACAAAGGGTGAAGCCTATTCTATCTTCCTAACATGCTTTTCATCCAATGAAATACTATGATGTGTATGTGTGCATGTCACCATGGCTGTATAATACATTCATCAAACAGCCATGAGGGAAGTGAATCAAAGGGTTTTGGATAAAAGAGAAAAGAGCTGATATGCCTGTGTTGGGGTGGGAAGGGGCCAGGGTGGTGTGAGTTAGGTGTTGTTTGCTGAAGACATGGTGCTAGTAGCAGATTTGCATTAAAAACTGCAGAAGCTGGTGTCTGAGTTTTAAAGAGTGTGTGAAAGGAGAAAGTTGAGAGTAAATGTGAAGAAAAGAGGTAACTAAGGTTTAGCAGTGAAGAGAGACAGGTAAACTGGAATACACATTTGAATGGAGAAAACTAGAAGGAAGTGGAGTGCTTTTGATACCTAAGAGAGGATATGGCAGCAAACGTATCCACAGAAACTGAAAAGAGCGATAGAGTGGGTGAGTAATCAAAGCGTATGAGAGAGGTGTGGAAATACGAAGAGTGTGGCTGAAAGAACAGAAGAGGGTGGCTGAAAAGGTATGGACACATTGAAAGAATGAGTGAGGAAAGGTTGAAAAAAAAAAGGATAAACATGTTTGAAGTGAAGGGGACAAGGAGAAGGGGAAGACTAAATTGCAGATGGAAGGATTCAGCAAAAAATATCTTGAGTGCTAGAGGACTGAACATGTAGGAGGGTGAACAGCATGAATTTGAATGACAAGGAATACAGGGTTAGGCATGCTGTAAATGGACTGAAACAGGTTTTGTGAAATGGCTGAGGAAACCATAGAAAGGTATGTGGGACCTGGTTGTGGATAGGGGGGTGTGCATTGCATTGCACATGATAGCTAAAGAATGGATGTGAGAATGCAGGAAATGGCAAACAAGTATGAAAAAAAATTCATACATGTAATGGAAATGGCAAATACATTTATATATTTTATCATACTTTGTCGCTGTCTCCTGCGTAAGCGAGGTAGTGCAAGGAAACAGACGAAATAATGGCCCAACCCACCCACACACACATGTATATACATACACATCCAAACACAGCACATATACCTACCTATACATCTCAACATATACATATATATACACACACAGATATATACACACATACACATGTGCATAATTCATACTGTATGCCCTTATTCATTCCCGTTGCCACCCCGCCACACATGAAATGACAGCCCCCTCCCCCCCGCATGTGCGTGAAGTAGCGCTAGGAAAAGACAACAAAGGCCACGTTCGTTCACACTCAGTCTCCAGCTGTCATGTATAACATTAGCACCGAAAGCACAGCTCTCTTTCCACATCCAGACCCCACAAAACTTTCCATGGTTTACCCCAGACAATTCACATGCCCTAGTTCAATCCATTGACAGCACATCGACCCCGGTATACCACATCGTTCCAATTCACTCTTTTCCTTGCACGCCTTTCACCCTCCTGCATGTTCACTCAAAATCTTTCTCACTCCATCTTTCCACCTCCAATTTGGTCTCCCACTTCTCCTCGTTCCCTCCACCTCTGACACATATATCCTGTTTGTCAATCTTTCCTTACTCATTCTCTCCATGTGACCATACCATTTCAAAACACCCTCTTCTGCTCTCTCAACCACACCCTTTTTATTACCCCACATCTCTCTTACCCTTTCATTACTTACTCAATCAAACCACCTCACACCACACATTGTCCTCAAACATCTCATTTCCAGCACATCCACCCTCCTCCACACAACTCTATCTATAGCCCATGCCTCACAACCATATAGCATTGTTGGGACCACTGTTCCTTCAAACATACCCATTTTTGCTTTCCAAGATAACGTTCTCGACTTCCACACATTTTTCAATGCTCCCAGAACTTTCGCCCCCCTCCCCCACCCTATGATTCACTTCCGCTTCCATGGTTCCATCCGCTGCCAAATCCACTTCCAGATATCTAAAACACTTCACTTCCTCCAGTTTTTCTCCATTCAAACTTACCTCCCAATTGACTTGTCCCTCAACCCTACTGTACCTAATAACCTTGCTCTTATTCACATTTATTCTCAGCTTTCTTCTTTCACACACTTTACCAAACCCAATCACCAGCTTCTGCAGTTTCTCACACAAATCAGCCACCAGCGCTGTATCATAGCGAACAACAACTGACTCACTTCCCAAGCTCTCTCATCCACAATAGACAGCATACTTGCCCCTCTCCAAAACTCTTGCATTCACCTCCCTAACAACCCCATCCATAAACAAATCAAACAACCATGGAGACATCACGCACCCCCGCCGCAAACCAACATTCACTGAGAACCAATCCCTTTCCTCTATTCCTACAGGTACACATGCCTTACATCCTCGATAAAAACTCTTCACTGCTTCTAACAACTTACCTCCCACACCATATATTCTTAATACCTTCCACAGAGCATCTCTATCAACTCTATCATATGCCTTCTCCAGATCCATAAATGCTACATACAATTCCATTTGCTTTTCTAACTATTTCTCACATACATTCTTCAAAGCAAACATCTGATCCACACATCCTCTACCACTTCTGAAACCACACTGCTCTTCCCCAATCTGATGCTCTGTACATGCCTTCACCCTCTCAGTCAATACCCTCCAATATAATTTCCCAGGAGTACTCAACAAACTTATACCTCTGTAATTTGAGCACTCACTCTTATCCCCTTTGCCTTTGTACAATGGCATTATGCAAGCATTCTGCCAGTCCTCAGGCAGCTCACCATGAGTCATACATACATTAAATAACCTTACCAACCAGTCAACAATACAGTCACCCCCTTTTTTAATAAATTCCACTGCAATACCCTCCAAACCTGCTGCCTTGCTGGCTTTCATCTTCCGCAAAGCTTTTACTACCTCTTCTCTGTTTACCAAATCATTCTCCCCAACCCTCTCACTTTGCACACCACCTCGACCAAAACACCCTATATCTGCCACTCTATCATCAAACACATTCAACAAACCTTCAAATACTCACTCCATCTCCTTCTCACATCACCACTACTTGTTATCACCTCCCCATTAGCCCCCTTCACTGATGTTCCCATTTGTTCCCTTGTCTTATGCACTTTATTTACCTCCTTCCAAAACATCTTTTTACTCTCCCTAAAATTTAATGATACTCTCTCACCCCAACTCTCATTTGCCCTCTTTTTCGCCTCTTGCACCTTTCTCTTGACCTCCTGGCTCTTTCTTTTATACATCTCCCACTCATTTGCATTATTTCCCTGCAAAAATCATCCAAATGCCTCTCTCTTCTCTTTCACTAATAATTTTACTTCTTCATCCCACCACTCACTACCCTTTCTAATCTGCCCACCTCCCACACTTCTCATGCCACAAGCATCTTTTGCACAAGCCATCACTGCTTCCGTAAATACATGTATGAAAAAATTTAATAAATAAATAAAGGACATTTTATTGAATTCAGGCAACCATTCAGCTGAATATACACAATTCAACAATTACATAACTGGGCAAGTCATATTAGTAACTAGTTAACTAACTGAAAAAGAGCTTAAGATCAAGATGGAGCCGGGTGCTCTACAGAGCACATCTTAAAATTCATAAACTATACATTTAGTGGTGATTCGTTGAACATTACATGATGTAAATTTACATACTGGTTGAACTGCATAAGTATCATGTTGACATAAATTAGGTACTTATAATATCTCAGGCTGCCTACAGGTCAACATGTTGACCTGAACTCTCTTCCTCTAAGCTTGATACTTGGACTATGCGTAATTAGAGCTACTATCTTCACATAAGAGTGTTCCAACAATGAATCTAACTGTGAAGGAAATATACATATTAGATATCTTTATCAGTGAAACTGTGAACCAATAGGTTACTCCAAGAAAATCTCTCAAAAGGCCTATGTCAGACCTGCAGTTGCCTTACTATAAACAACAGGCCATGGCCCTCCAACCACTGGGGTTGTGACCCAGCCACAGAGACTTGATAACATTTTTTTCCAAGGGACAGGGGTGATCACCTGACCAACGTCCATCATCACAATTACCTTGTACCAACTAGTATTCGCTCAAATATAAGGGTTGCCTTATACTATGACTATGGATATCATAAAGCAATCTATAAGCCAGTGCACAACTAAGACAGCAAATAGCATAGTTTCCTATAGTTATGAGCATATCAACTACTGCATCACTGTAATGCAACCAAGGAGAAAATATTCATCTTTTAATATTCATCATCAAATACTTAATATATGCCAACATAGTATCATTGGAGTTCTATAACTATATAACTTTATATGTTCATCATTTCCCTTGTTGGCAAAGTAGTGTCAATAACAGATGAAGACAGCTTCATTCACCCACAATCACTCTCCAGCTGTCATGTATACTATAGAAAAACTAGAATCCCCTAACCAAAACCAAGCACAAGAAATCTTTCCATAGTCTCCCTGACTGCTTCATATGCTCGTTTCAGCCCAATTACAGCACATTTTCCCCCGTACACCACATTGCTCCAATTCACACTTTCCATTGCATGCCTCACACTCTCGTACAAGTTCAAGCCCTGAACCTTTAAGGCACCTTTCACTCTTTCCTTCCACTTCAGCTTTGGTATCCCCTTCTTCCCTTCACTTCTAACATATATATCTTCTGTGGCATTCTATATATAAATATATATATATGATGAATATGGCAAAGCAATTGGACTGGATGGTACTGCACCAGAATTAATTAAGAAAAGAGGTGATGGTGTTTTAGGTTAGATTAGTTTCGAAATACTCAGAAAAGCAAATGGATGTGTATGTAGCATTTATGGATCTGGAGAAGGCATATGATAGAGTTGATAGAGATGCTCTGTGGAAGGTACTAAGAATATATGGTGTGGGAGGCAAGTCGTTAGAAGCAGTGAAAAGTTTTTATCGAGGATGTAAGGCATGTGTACATGTAGGAAGAGAGGAAAGTGATTGGTTCTCAATGAATGTAGGTTTGCGGCAGGGGTGTGTGATGTCTCCATGGTTGTTTAATTTGTTTATGGATGGGGTTGTTAGGGAGGTGAATGCAAGAGTTTTGGAAAGTGGGGCAAGTATGATGTCTGTTGGGGATGAGAGAGCTTGGGAAGCGAGTCAGTTGTTGTTCGCTGATGATACAGCGCTGGTGGCTGATTCATGTGAGAAACTGCAGAAGCTGGTGACTGAGTTTGGTAAAGTGTGTGAAAGAAGAAAGTTAAGAGTAAATGTGAATAAGAGCAAGGTTATTAGGTACAGTAGGGTTGAGGGTCAAGTCAATTGGGAGGTAAGTTTGAATGGAGAAAAACTGAAGGAAGTAAAGTGTTTTAGATATCTGGGAGTGGATCTGGCAGCGGATGGAACCATGGAAGTGGAAGTGAATCATAGGGTGGGTGGGTGGGTGGGGGGGGGCACGAACATCCTGGGAGCCTTGAAGAATGTGTGGAAGTCAAGAACATTATCTCGGAGAGCAAAAATGGCTATGTTTGAAGGAATAGTGGTTCCAACAATGCTGTATGGTTGCGAGGCATGGACTATGGATAGAGTTGTGCGCAGGAGGGTGGATGTGCTGGAAATGAGATGTTTGAGGACAATGTGTGGTGTCAGGTGGTTTGATCGAGTAAGTAATGTAAGGGTAAGAGAGATATGTGGAAATAAAAAGAGTGTGGTTGAGAGTGCAGAAGAGGGTGTTTTGAAATGGTTTGGTCACATGGAGAGAATGAGTGAGGAAAGATTGATCAAGAGGATATATGTGTCGGAGGTGGAGGGAACGAGGAGAAGTGGGAGACCAAATTGGAGGTGGAAAGATGGAGTGAAAAAGATTTTGAGTAATCGGGGCCTGAACATGCAGGAGGGTGAAAGGCGGGCAAGGAATAGAGTGAATTAGATCGATGTGGTATACTGGGGTAGACGTGCTGTCAATGGATTGAATCAGGGCATGTGAAGCGTCTGGGGTAAACCATGGATGTGGAAAGGCAGCTGTGGTTCGGGCATTATTGCATGACAACTAGAGACTGAGTGTAAACGAATGGGGCCTTTGTTGTCTTTTCCTAGTGCTACCTTGCACACATGAGGGGGGAGGGGGATGTTATTCCATGTGTGGCGAGGTGGCAATGGAAATGAATAAAGGCAGGCAGTGTGAATTGTGTGCATGTGTATATATGTATGTGTCTGTATGTGTATATATATGTGTACATTGAGATGTATGGGTATGTACATTTGCGTGTGTGGACGTGTATGTATATACATGTGTATGGGGGTGGGTTGGGCCATTTCTTTCGTCTGTTTCCTTGTGCTACCCCACAAACGCAGGAGACAGCGACAAAGCAAAATAAATAAAAAATATAGTTTTGACTGGGTTTTGCTGGGTTAAGTTAGGTCAGTTTAAGTTGGTTGGGTTGGGGAGGGTTCAATCTAGTTGGGTTAGGCTAAGTTAGGTAAGGAAAGGTTCGACTGGGCTGGGTTGGGTTAATTTAGGTTTGATTAGGTTGGGTTGGGTTGGGTTGGGGAGGGTTTGATTTGGTTGGGTTAGGCTAGGTTAGGTAAGGAAAGGTTTGATTGGGTTGGGTTGGGTTAGGTTAGGTTAGGTTCGGTTCGGTTCGGTTCGGTTCGGTTCAGTTTGGTTCGGTTCGGTTCAGTTCGGTTCAGTTCAGTTCGGTTTGGTTTGGCTAGGTAGGTTAGGTTAGGTTACGTTAGGTTACGTTAGGTTAGGTTAGGTTAGGTTTAGGTTTAAGTTGGGTTGGGTTGGGTTGGGTTGGGTTGGGTTGGGTTGGGTTGGGTTGGATTGGGTTGGATTGAGTTTGGTTGGGTTGGTTTAGGTTAGATTGTCTTCAAGATATTATGCATGGCTATCAAAATTCAGCATTAAAATTCTTTGGTGGAATGCATATTCAACAAAATGTAGGATATACAGTTTTTCCCACTAAGGCTCACAGATGATGGAAAAGATATTATACATAGCTACTAAAATTCAGTAAAAAAAAAAACTTTGGTGGAATGCATGTTCAACAAAATACAGGATATACAATTTCAAATGTCAAGACTAACAGAGGCTACACACCTGTGTATATATATATGTGTGCTGATCAGTCTTAGAAAGCTCCTTGTTGCGTAGCTTAATACTATGAATAACATCTTGATTCAGCAGCTTTTTAACAATCATTTCTGACAGCTGACCTTCCTTGAATGGCTCAATGGCTGAAAAATTTGAAAGTTGCATGATCATTAAAACATCTGAATCTGATAATCAGATTTTAATAGTAAATTTTTCAAATTCTACTATAAAAATGAATATCACAATTAATGTGATTCCACAGCTTGAAGTTATATATCTTTGTTAATTTTCCTTTCGTTGTTATCTATCAATCTATGGGAATACTTCAATACTGCAAAAATTAGATGACTACAATTATAGCAAATTTTTTCCATCTCAAGTTCCTCCAAGCTAGAATACACAGTACACCAATCTAGGTACACAAACTCAGAATACAAATCATAAAACAAATTATAAAAAATACTAAAAATTCTAATAATACAAACATAAGTAAAATACTAAATATCAATATATAATATGATTTAAAATTCAAAAAATACAGTCATCAATACTTTTCTAAATAATCTGGTAATGATAAATGGCTACACTGGAGAACGCTCAGATAATTCTAATTTATTCAGTATCGGACTGTCTATTCAAAATATTTACATTTTATCTTAAATGGACCCAATCGATCATAAGAGGATATGAAGAGAGAATATGTGACAAGCTGCTATAATTGCCATATGGAGTGATCTGTTCGACTCTTTATGTAATGGCTGGTGACCACCGTTCTGGTGTTTCTCTGCTGCACTAAAAAGATTAAAAGATTTATGTTAAACTGCAAAGTAAGTTCTCAAACTAATATGTCAAACTATATTATCATCCCATTCTGAAGGAATGTAATTAAGATATTGTGTAAGTTTTTATGTGGTCTGTTTAACTTTTGTCTAAAAACCAGAACCATTTCTTTAAATGATACAATGGTAAAGCCTCTCTCAAACAAGATGACTGTTTTAATTCATCCACTCCTCTGACTTTTACCATTTCCAGTGTCTTTTAATCTCTCCTCAACTTCAGTATTTCTAAGCATCTAAAAATGCATAGTTTTCTCTCTGATCATCAGTAGGGTTCTACCAAGGCAAGATCTATCAGTGACATCTGGTCATCTCTCTGTAGGACCTCAGTGGATCAAAACCTTTGGATAGTGCGTGACACTATGGCTCGATCTCAATGCATCCCTATACTGCCTTATAAAAATATACATATATGAAGAGGTGAACCAAAACTTTCAAAATATTTTACTTCAGAAGCAAAATTCCCATTACTAGCACTCAGGAAGGCATAAATACCCTGCAAAATAAAGACACTGTAATCTACTGAAAGGAAAGAGAAAAACAAAATAAATGAACATGGATGTCATCTGAAAATTTAGATCAGATGACATCTCACCCATGAACCCATGGACTAAACAGCAATTTATCTGATAGTATGAGATTTGGACAACTAAATGAATCCCTTAACATCTCTGCCTTGTCTGCCACCCCCTCAAAAGCAAATATAACAAAATTGAAAACCACACAAAACAGTGCACTCAAAAAATCAGTTGCTGCCTAGAACCACAAACACTCAACACCTACACAATGAAACACAGACCTTCCCAATATAATCCCACCTCAGCATGCTGAAACTCAATTCTGTGTAGCAACAGCATACCACTTCCACCCAAAACACTCAATAACTAACCATCACCTGTCAAGTAGAAATAAAAAGCTTACCCCTGCCTTACACCTAAGCAACCTTTACTCACACACCCTCCAACTACATTGACAACAACAAGTATAACACTGACAAAATACACACACATTGAAATTATGGAGACTACTGCTGTGGTCATCTTCTTGAGGGAGTTGCAGAAGGGAACAGATGTCCTAGATAAAGATAGACAGACACACTAAACAACTGCCCTCCAACTCAGTCTAAAACTCCACCCCACCAAACTTACATTCATCTGAAGCAAAACTTCCCAGACAAACATCAGCCAAACTTTCATATCTATACTCTGAACATCAACCATCACTACAACACAACAAACACAGTTTCAATATATCCCATTTCCCTTCATGGCCATGGTGCACCTACCATAATGTCCCTTACTACTCAATTGCTCAGCGTTATCCACACATAGATGCACACACATCACTGAACTTTATGACCTTTGTTCCTGGCCAGTGGATGTGGCCAGCTTCCTGAACACTACAAGAGCCTCAGAAAGACATGAGGGAATCCTAGGGCAGAAAGTAAATATATACATTTACTTTTTTCATTCTTGTTTATTGTTTCCAACATTAGAGAATCAACAACAAAAACATAAAAAGAAATGGCCTCAATTGCTCACATCCATGAAGTCAAGTACAAAGAAACCACAACCAGGCATTACAAACTTTTCTGTGGTTTTGTCAGACCAATTCATTGGCTCCAGTTCACTTCACTGAAAGCAAATTGTCCCCTGCATACCACATCACTCTAATTCACATTATCCCCTACATGCTTTTCATCTTCCTGCATGTTCAGGCCCTAAGCACTCAAAACCTTTTTCACTCTTTTGACAAAGAGGATATATGTGTCAGAGGTGGAGGGAACAAGGAGAAGCAGGAGACCAAATTTGGGTGGAAGGATGGAGTGAAAAAGATTTTGAGTGATCGGGGCCTGAACATAAAGGAGGGTGAGAGGCATGCAAGGAATAGAGTGAATTGGAACGATGTGATATTCTGGGGTCGATGTGCTGTCAATGGACTGAACAGGGCATGTGAAGCATCTGGGGTAAACCATGGAAAGGTCTGTGGGACCTGAATGAGGGTAGGAAGCTGTGGTTTTGATGCATTACACATGACAGCTATAGACTGAGTGTGAAAGAATGTGGCCTTTTTGACTGCATTCCTGGTGCTCCCTCACTGAAGCAAGGGATAGCGATGCTGTTTTCCTGTGGGGCGGGGTAGCGACAGGAATGGATGGAGGCAAGCAAGTATGGATATGTGCATGTGTATGTGTGCAATGTCTGCATATGTGTATGTATATGTATGTATATGTTGATATGTTTATGTATGTATATGTGCCTATGTGGGCATTTATGTATGTATATGTATGTATGAGTGGATGGGCCATTCTTCGTCTGTTTCCTGGCACTACCTCGCCGACACAGGAAACAATGATTATGTATAAAAATACTATAACTTCCATCTCCAATGTGATTTCCAACCCTACTTCTTGTTTTCTCAAATTCTAATACATATACCCTGTATGTCAAACTCTCCTCACCCATTCTCAATATATGTCCAAACATTTCAGCATACCCTCTTCAGCTCTCTCATCATTATCATTACACCTGTCTCTTATCCGATCATTTCATACTCAATTAACCCTTAAACATTTTATTTCTAATGCATTCACCCTTTTCCATACAATCTTATCTAGAGCCCATGACTTCCACTCATACAACAACGCTGGGATAACTATACCTTCAAATATACCAATCCTTGTACTTCTAAATAGTAACCTTTCTTTTCACAAATTTGTCAAGGCTCCCACGACCTATGCTCCCTCACCCTCCTTAAGACTCACTTCAGCTCCTATATTTCCCTTTGCTGCCATGTCTACTCCTAGTAATCTAAAACACTTCACTTCCTCAAAGTTTACTCTATTCCAACTCAAAGCCCAATCAACCTGTCTCTTTCCACTGCTTAATTTAACGAACTTGCTTTTATCTTCACATACTCTCTCAACTTTCTCCGTTCAAACACACTCCTGGGCCATGAAGCTAATTTCTGCGTTTCTCACTCAAATCTGCCACTAGCACCATGTCATCAGCAAACAATAATTCACTCACCTCTCAAGCTTCATACCCTTGATAAGACTGGCAACCTGCTCCTCTCTCCAAGACCTTTGCATTCACCTCCATCACCACCCCAGTCATAAAAAGATTAAAAAGCCTTGGTGACATCACACACCTTTTCCTGAGATCCACCTTCACCTGGAACCACTAATCCTTATCTCTTACTACTTACGAATAAGGAGCTCTTGATAAAAAAAACTAGTCACTGCTTCAAACAGCTTTCCTCCTACACCACATTTTCATGGCACCTTCAACAGAGTATCTCTATCAGCCTTATACTATGCTTTCTCTATATCTATAAAAGTCAAATACAAATCCTTTTGTTTCTCTTAATATTTTTCACACACATTTCTTCAATGCAAATACACTGTCCACACACTATCTACCACTCCTGAAGCTACACTGTTTCTCCCAAATTTGAAACTGCATGCCACCACCCTCTTAGTCAATAATCTCTCCCATGTAGCTCTTCAGGTACACTTAACAAACCTATGCCTCTGTAATTTGAAATACTCTTTTGTCCCCCATGCCTTTATACAACAGCACTATGCAGGCACTCTGCCAATCCTCAGGCGCTTACCATATTTACATATAAAATCCAAGCTAACCAATCAACATCGGTTATCTCCATCCTTGAGCAATTCAACTACAACTCCATCCACTCTGGCCAACTTGTCTCATGCATAGCTTCCATCACCTCTTCTTTTTACCAATCCACTAGCAAAGACACTCACCTCAAATACATATCTGACATAAACACAACAAATCTGCCATATTATCATCAAAGACATTCAACAATCCTTCAAAGTATGTTACCACTTCCCCCATTTGCCCCTTCAATTCTCCCATTTGTTTTCTTATCTTTCTTACAGTATTACTCCCCTTCGAAAACAATTTCTTATTCTCCATAAAGTTTGATGATACTCGTTCACCCTAAACCTCTTTCTCAGCCTTTGTGCCATCCTCCTGACAAACTGCTTTCTCTTGTACATCTCCCAATTACCTGCACTCTTTCTCAACAAGTATCCCCACAAATAATGTCCATATAACTCTTTCCTATTTCACTAAACTTCCTCATCCCACGGCTCACTACCCTCTCTCATATGCCCATCTCCCATCTTCCAAATGCCACACACATCTCTCAAACATGTCAGCACTGCTTACCTAAATACCTCCCATTCCTCATCCACTCCCCTAACTTCATTTATTCACACCTTTTGCCATTCTAATTCAGTCTTTATCTCTTCACACAAGCCTCTTTCCCAAGTTCACTTACTTCCACGACTCTTATCCAACCAATATCATCTACTTTTTTCCAAAAGCTTCTACAAACCTTCACCCTCACTTCCACCAAATCATGATCAGAAATACCACCACCTTTCCCTTTTGGCACATTCACATCCAAGAATTTCTCTTTTCCACACCTACAATCTGGTACATAATCCAATCAAGCACATTTACTATCATCCTTACAAACCCATGTATACATATGTATGTCACCTCTTTAAAACAGTAATTCAAAACATCAGTCCCCTTTCAGCACACAATTCCACAAGCTGTTCACCACTGTCATTTACATCATTTTGTACCCTACGCCCCCCAATTATACCCTTAACGGCCACATTTCTCATCACCTATCACTAATACCCAATCCCTTGCATCAAAATTGCTGTCATACTCCTTCACATCTTCTAGGAAGTGAGAAACTAATTGTTCATTGATAATACAGCCCTGGTGGCAGATTCAAATAAGAAATTGCAGAAGCTGGTGTCTGAGTATGGGAGAGTGTGTGACAAGAGAAAGTTGACAGTAAATGTGAATAAAAGCAAGTTGATTTTGTTAGGCTTTGAAGAGGCAAGTTATTTGGAGTGCAAATTAGAATAGAGAGAACTTGGATGTAGTGGGATATTTCAGATATCTGGGAGCGGTTATGGCTACAAATGGAACTATGGTAACTGAAGTGAGCCTAAGGGGAGCTTGAGGGGATAAAGGTCTTGAGCATACTGAGGAATGTATGGAAAGATAGAGCACTGTCTTTAAGGGAAAAGATGCATATGTTTGATGGTACAATAGCCCCTTTGGTGCTATGGGGATCTGAGGCTTGGGCCTAAGACAAAAATGCAAAGGGAAGAGTGAATGTGTTGGAAATGAAATGTATGAGGATATTATGTGGTGTTAGAAGGGTTGATCAAATGAGAACTGATATGGTAAGAGAGAGCTGTGATAGTAAGAAAAGTATGTACAAAAGCTGAAAAGGTGTGCTGAAATAGTTTGAAAACGTTGAGTGGATATCAGAAGAAAGTACAAAGAAAATGGGGAATCATGAAAGAGGTGGAAGGGTGGAGTGAAAAATACTATGAATGTATGGGGGTCTGAACATGCAAGCGGGTATGAGGCAAGGGATGGAGCAAATTAGAATGATATGGTATACAGGGGACAATGTGCTGTTAATGGGATGACTCAGGGCAAATGAGGCAGTTGGGGAAAACCATGGAAAGGTCTGTGGGGCCTAGTTGTGGATATGGAGCTCTGGTTTCAGTGCACTGCACATGACAGACAAAGATTGGAAAGGAGGAAATGAAGCCATTTCTTCATCTGTTCCTGGCACAACCTGTATAATGTTTGCAATGGCAAACTTGTTTGTGGAATGGGGGGTGAAGAATCACCTCAAGGCAAAGATGAGTGAATCAAGAATTTTCATCATATGCACTCTGGCTGCAGTGAACAGATAATATACTGCTGTGATGCATCCACAACAACCATAGTTAATGAATTAGAGGAACAAAAGTTACGTGAAGATGAAAGAACACTTATATTCATTTGTCCAGTTACAAATATTCTATATTTTCAATAAGGAGTACACATTGTAATCTGAAGACACAACTGGTATCTGAGGCTTGCATTTGATCCACCTTCTACTGAAGAAAAAATAGAAATCAAAATAACTTATCAAAAGGGTATTTCAAAAATTTAACAAACTTAAATCAACTCACAATGATGCGCTACCTGGCACACATGAGGGGGAGGGGGATGTTATTCAATGTGTGGCGAGGTGGTGATGGGAATGAATAAAGGCAGACAGTGTGAATTGTGTGCATGTGCATATATTTATGTGTCTGTGTGTGTATATATATGTGTACATTGAGATGTATGAGTATGTATATTTGCGTGTGTGGAGGTGTATGTATATACATTGGTTCTCAGTGAATGTAGGTTTGTGGCAGGGGTGTGTGATGTCTCCATGGTTGTTTAATTTGTTTATGGATGGGGTTGTTAGGGAGGTGAATGCAAGAGTTTTGGAAAGAGGGGCAAGTATGAAGTCTGTTGGGGATGAGAGAGCTTGGGAAGTGAGTCAGTTGTTGTTCGCTGATGATACAGCACTGGTGCCTGATTCATGTGAGAAACTGCAGAAGCTGGTGACTGAGTTTGGTAAAGTGTGTGAAAGAAGAAAAATGAGAGTAAATGTGAATAAGAGCAAGGTTATTAGGTACAGTAGGGTTGAGGGTCAAGTCAACTGGGGGGTAAGTTTGAATGGAGAAAAACTGGAGGAAGTAAAGTGTTTTAGATATCTGGGAGTGGATCTGGCAGCGGATGGAACCATGGAAGCGGAAGTGAATCATAGGGTGGGGGAGGGGGCGAAAATCTTGGGAGCCTTGAAGAATGTGGGGAAGTTGAGAACATTTTCTCCGAAAGCAAAAATGGCTATGTTTGAAGGAATAGTGGTTCCAACAATGTTGTACGGTTGCGAGGAGAGGGCTATGGATAGAGTTGTGCGCAGGAGGGTGGATGTGCTGGAAATGAGATGTTTAAGGACAATATGTGGTGTGAGGTGGTTTGATCGAATAAGTAATGTAAGGGTAAGAGAGATGTGTGGAAATAAAAAGAGCGTGGTTGAGAAAGCAGAAGAGGGTGTTTTGAAATGGTTTGGGCACATGGAGAGAATGAGTGAGGAAAGATTGACAAAGAGGATATATGTGTCGGAGGTGGAGGGAACGACAAGTGGGAGACCAAATTGGAGGTGGAAAGATGGAGTGAAAAAGATTTTGAGTGATCGGGGCCTGAACATGCAGGAGGGTGAAAGGCGGGCAAGGAATAGAGTGAATTGGATCGCTGTGGTATACTGGGGTCGATGTGCTGTCAATGGATTGAATCACGGCATGTGAAGCATCTGGGGTAAACCATGGAAAGTTGTGTGGGGCCTGGATGTGGAAAGGGAGCTGTGGTTTCGGGCATTATTGCATGACAGCTAGAGACTGAGTGTAAATGAATGGGGCCTTTGTTGTCTTTTCCTAGCGCTACCTCACACACATGAGGGGGGAGGGGAATGTTATTCCATGTGTGGCGAGGTGGCGTTGGGAATGAATAAAGGCAGACAGTGTGAATTGTGTGCATGTGCATATATGTATGTGTCTGTGTGTGTATATATATGTGTAAATTGAGATGTATGGGTATGTATATTTGCATGTGTGGACGTGTATGTATATACATGTGTATGGGGGTGGGTTGGGCCATTTCTTTTGTCTGTTTCCTTGCGCTACCTCGCAAACGCGGGAGACAGCGACAAAGCAAAATAAAATATAAATAACATCAACTCACAAAGATGATCATGTGACTATTACATTCTTAATGCTAAAGAGACTGAAAATTTCTGAAAATCTGCTAATCATATCAAGATATTCTGTACATAAGACTAAGGTTATGTACACTGCCAGTTTGAGTTAACCTACGAAGTTACACATATAACTTACATGTGCGCAAATACTGCAGAGCTGCCACTTGCATCTGGGGAGAGATTTGTACACGCTTATGATTTGTTTGGTTGCCTGGATGAGAGAACTCCGTAAAGTCTGGTCGCCCAATAAGCTGGCGACGACGCTTGCTGCGATTGTCAGCTAAAAGATAATAATAATGAAAATTTTCACACAGTACCCACTTACCTTTCCCACTTTAACAAAGAACCATCAAGAAAAGATAACTAAGCCTTACAGAAAAAAATCTTCCCTTCTGTTTCTATTTTCAGAAAAATACAATAAAGAAGGGGAGAATTTCCCTACCATGCCCCTAATCTCCTTTATGTAGCTCCAAGATCCTCACATATACCTTGCTCACCACCATTAACCCTTAACATCCATATTGTTCTCTGTACCCTAAATATTCTAGTTTTTAAACCTTACAAATGTTTTTTCAGCCTTACAGAATGATAAACAACATAATCCTTAATCTTGTAATACCCACTATAGGGATACTGCTTTACTGCTATCAGGGATAAGAGTAGACAGTGTTGCTTTTATGTCTGTGAGTCAGTTATTGTTTGCTGATGACACAACACTAATGGCAGATTCAAACGAGAAACTGCAGATGTTGGTGACTGAGTTTGGGAAAAAATATGTAAAAGGAGGACATTGAGAGTAAAAGTAAATAAAAGCAAGATTATATGGTTTCACAGAGCCAAGGAACAGGTTGATTGGGGGTTTGAGTTTGAACTGAGAAAATCTAGAGGAACTGAAATATTCTAGATAATTGGGAGTGGACATGGCAGCAAATGGAACCATGGAAGTGGAGGTGAGTCACAAGGTGGGTGAGGGAGTGAGGGTTCTGGGAGCATTGAAGAATATGTGGAAAGAGAGGCTATGTGGAAGGGTGAAAATGGGTATGTCTGAAGGTAAAGTAGTCCTATGAAGCTGTGAGGATGTGAGGCATGGGTTATAGATGAGGATGTGAGGAGGAGGGTGGATGTGTTGGAAAGAAAATGTATGAGGTAAATATGTGGTGTGAGGTGGTTTGATTGAGTAAGTAATACAAGAGTAAGAGAGAGGTGTGGTAATAACTTGGTTGAGAGGGTGTGCTAAAATGATTTGGACAAATGGAGAAAATGAATGGGGAGAGGCTGACAAGAGAAAATGTGTCAGAAAGCAGGGAAAAAGGAAAAGGGGGAGACCAAATTGGAGATGAGAGGATGGAGAATAAATATATTTTGAGTGCTAGGGGCCTGAGCATATAGGAGGATCAAACTCAGCATGGGATAGAGAAAACTGGAGTGATGTGGTATACAGGGGTAGACATGCTGTGAATGAAATGAACCACAGCATATGAAGTGGCCTGGGGAAACCACAGAAAGGTCTATGGGCCCTAGCTGTGGATGAGTAGCTGTATTTTCGTTGCATTACATATAAAAGCTAGAAAATGGTTGTGGGGAACTGACTCATGCCTTCATCTGCTCATGGCACTACCTCGCTAATGTAGGAAAGGTCAAACAAGTATCAAAGAAAAAGATGATCATATGAACAATTAAATAAACACACACACAAAAAAAAGTAGAATTATACTACATGAGAAAAGGATAACAATTCACATCAAACTAAGAGACAGCAGCAGAAGACAATAAGTGTCTCTGTGACACAATTCCAAGAAACTGAGAGACCTAAGCAGCCAAAAGCAGCAAGTTCAGAGACATCAGTGTGATGGCTGTCACTGATTAGCTAAAAGAGAACCCATCAGCCAAGCAAACTTTACAGATCCAAGGATCAACCAAAACTGAGCTTCCTCATCAATGTTCAGAGGATAGAAACGATCCAGACCAAGATGCTCCTCAAAGGATATCCAAATGCTCAAGGGACAGGCCACAGGGAGGAGGAAAGGAAAACAATTTAACTGTCCTGAGAATTATGAATTATATATATTCTGTGGAAGGTATTAAGAATATATGGTGTGGGAGGCAAGTTGTTAGAAGCAGTGAAAAGTTTTTATCGAGGATGTAAGGCATGTGTACGTGTAGGAAGACAGGAAAGTGATTGGTTCTCAGTGAATGTAGTTTGTGGCAGGGGTGTGTGATGTCTCCATGGTTGTTAAATTTGTTTATGGATGGGGTTGTTAGGGAGGTGAATGCAAGAGTTTTGGAAAGAGGGGCAAGTATGAAGTCTGTTGGGGATGAGAGAGCTTGGGAAGTGAGTCAGTTGTTGTTCGCTGATGATACAGCGCTGGTGGCTGATTCATGTGAGAAACTGCAGAAGCTGGTGACTGAGTTTGGTAAAGTGTGTGAAAGAAGAAAGTTAAGAGTAAATGTGAATAAGAGCAAGGTTATTAGGTACAGTAGGGTTGAGGGTCAAGTCAATTGGAGATAAACTGGAGGAAGTAAAGTGTTTTAGGTATGTGGGAGTGGATTTGGCAACGGATGGAACCATGGAAGCAGAAGTGAATCATAGGGTGGGGGAGGGGCGAAAATCCTGGGAGCCTTGAAGAATGTGGGGAAGTTGAGAACATTTTCTCCGAAAGCAAAAATGGCTATGTTTGAAGGAATAGTGGTTCCAACAATGTTGTACGGTTGCGAGGAGAGGGCTATGGATAGAGTTGTGCGCAGGAGGGTGGATGTGCTGGAAATGAGATGTTTAAGGACAATATGTGGTGTGAGGTGGTTTGATCGAATAAGTAATGTAAGGGTAAGAGAGATGTGTGGAAATAAAAAGAGCGTGGTTGAGAGAGCAGAAGAGGGTGTTTTGAAATGGTTTGGGCACATGGAGAGAATGAGTGAGGAAAGATTGACAAAGAGGATATATGTGTCGGAGGTGGAGGGAACGACAAGTGGGAGACCAAATTGGAGGTGGAAAGATGGAGTGAAAAAGATTTTGAGTGATCGGGGCCTGAACATGCAGGAGGGTGAAAGGCGGGCAAGGAATAGAGTGAATTGGATCGCTGTGGTATACTGGGGTCGATGTGCTGTCAATGGATTGAATCACGGCATGTGAAGCATCTGGGGTAAACCATGGAAAGTTGTGTGGGGCCTGGATGTGGAAAGGGAGCTGTGGTTTCGGGCATTATTGCATGACAGCTAGAGACTGAGTGTAAATGAATGGGGCCTTTGTTGTCTTTTCCTAGCGCTACCTCACACACATGAGGGGGGAGGGGAATGTTATTCCATGTGTGGCGAGGTGGCGTTGGGAATGAATAAAGGCAGACAGTGTGAATTGTGTGCATGTGCATATATGTATGTGTCTGTGTGTGTATATATATGTGTAAATTGAGATGTATGGGTATGTATATTTGCATGTGTGGACGTGTATGTATATACATGTGTATGGGGGTGGGTTGGGCCATTTCTTTTGTCTGTTTCCTTGCGCTACCTCGCAAACGCGGGAGACAGCGACAAAGCAAAATAAAATATAAATAACATCAACTCACAAAGATGATCATGTGACTATTACATTCTTAATGCTAAAGAGACTGAAAATTTCTGAAAATCTGCTAATCATATCAAGATATTCTGTACATAAGACTAAGGTTATGTACACTGCCAGTTTGAGTTAACCTACGAAGTTACACATATAACTTACATGTGCGCAAATACTGCAGAGCTGCCACTTGCATCTGGGGAGAGATTTGTACACGCTTATGATTTGTTTGGTTGCCTGGATGAGAGAACTCCGTAAAGTCTGGTCGCCCAATAAGCTGGCGACGACGCTTGCTGCGATTGTCAGCTAAAAGATAATAATAATGAAAATTTTCACACAGTACCCACTTACCTTTCCCACTTTAACAAAGAACCATCAAGAAAAGATAACTAAGCCTTACAGAAAAAAATCTTCCCTTCTGTTTCTATTTTCAGAAAAATACAATAAAGAAGGGGAGAATTTCCCTACCATGCCCCTAATCTCCTTTATGTAGCTCCAAGATCCTCACATATACCTTGCTCACCACCATTAACCCTTAACATCCATATTGTTCTCTGTACCCTAAATATTCTAGTTTTTAAACCTTACAAATGTTTTTTCAGCCTTACAGAATGATAAACAACATAATCCTTAATCTTGTAATACCCACTATAGGGATACTGCTTTACTGCTATCAGGGATAAGAGTAGACAGTGTTGCTTTTATGTCTGTGAGTCAGTTATTGTTTGCTGATGACACAACACTAATGGCAGATTCAAACGAGAAACTGCAGATGTTGGTGACTGAGTTTGGGAAAAAATATGTAAAAGGAGGACATTGAGAGTAAAAGTAAATAAAAGCAAGATTATATGGTTTCACAGAGCCAAGGAACAGGTTGATTGGGGGTTTGAGTTTGAACTGAGAAAATCTAGAGGAACTGAAATATTCTAGATAATTGGGAGTGGACATGGCAGCAAATGGAACCATGGAAGTGGAGGTGAGTCACAAGGTGGGTGAGGGAGTGAGGGTTCTGGGAGCATTGAAGAATATGTGGAAAGAGAGGCTATGTGGAAGGGTGAAAATGGGTATGTCTGAAGGTAAAGTAGTCCTATGAAGCTGTGAGGATGTGAGGCATGGGTTATAGATGAGGATGTGAGGAGGAGGGTGGATGTGTTGGAAAGAAAATGTATGAGGTAAATATGTGGTGTGAGGTGGTTTGATTGAGTAAGTAATACAAGAGTAAGAGAGAGGTGTGGTAATAACTTGGTTGAGAGGGTGTGCTAAAATGATTTGGACAAATGGAGAAAATGAATGGGGAGAGGCTGACAAGAGAAAATGTGTCAGAAAAGCAGGGAAAAAGGAAAAGGGGGAGACCAAATTGGAGATGAGAGGATGGAGAATAAATATATTTTGAGTGCTAGGGGCCTGAGCATATAGGAGGATCAAACTCAAGCATGGGATAGAGAAAACTGGAGTGATGTGGTATACAGGGGTAGACATGCTGTGAATGAAATGAACCACAGCATATGAAGTGGCCTGGGGAAACCACAGAAAGGTCTATGGGCCCTAGCTGTGGATGAGTAGCTGTATTTTCGTTGCATTACATATAAAAGCTAGAAAATGGTTGTGGGGAACTGACTCATGCCTTCATCTGCTCATGGCACTACCTCGCTAATGTAGGAAAGGTCAAACAAGTATCAAAGAAAAAGATGATCATATGAACAATTAAATAAACACACACACAAAAAAAAGTAGAATTATACTACATGAGAAAAGGATAACAATTCACATCAAACTAAGAGACAGCAGCAGAAGACAATAAGTGTCTCTGTGACACAATTCCAAGAAACTGAGAGACCTAAGCAGCCAAAAGCAGCAAGTTCAGAGACATCAGTGTGATGGCTGTCACTGATTAGCTAAAAGAGAACCCATCAGCCAAGCAAAACTTTACAGATCCAAGGATCAACCAAAACTGAGCTTCCTCATCAATGTTCAGAGGATAGAAACGATCCAGACCAAGATGCTCCTCAAAGGATATCCAAATGCTCAAGGGACAGGCCACAGGGAGGAGGAAAGGAAAACAATTTAACTGTCCTGAGAATTATGAATTATATATATTCTGTGGAAGGTATTAAGAATATATGGTGTGGGAGGCAAGTTGTTAGAAGCAGTGAAAAGTTTTTATCGAGGATGTAAGGCATGTGTACGTGTAGGAAGACAGGAAAGTGATTGGTTCTCAGTGAATGTAGTTTGTGGCAGGGGTGTGTGATGTCTCCATGGTTGTTAAATTTGTTTATGGATGGGGTTGTTAGGGAGGTGAATGCAAGAGTTTTGGAAAGAGGGGCAAGTATGAAGTCTGTTGGGGATGAGAGAGCTTGGGAAGTGAGTCAGTTGTTGTTCGCTGATGATACAGCGCTGGTGGCTGATTCATGTGAGAAACTGCAGAAGCTGGTGACTGAGTTTGGTAAAGTGTGTGAAAGAAGAAAGTTAAGAGTAAATGTGAATAAGAGCAAGGTTATTAGGTACAGTAGGGTTGAGGGTCAAGTCAATTGGGAGGTAAGTTTGAATGGAGATAAACTGGAGGAAGTAAAGTGTTTTAGATATGTGGGAGTGGATCTGGCAGCGGATGGAACCATGGAAGCAGAAGTGAATCATAGGGTGGGGGAGGGGCGAAAATCCTGGGAGCCTTGAAGAATGTGTGGAAGTCAAGAACATTATCTCGGAAAGCAAAAATGGGTATGTTTGAAGGAATAGTGGTTCCAACAATGTTGTATGGTTGCGAGGCGTGGGCTATGGATAGAGTTGTGCGCAGGAGGGTGGATGTGCTGGAAATGAGATGTTTGAGGACAATGTGTGGTGTGAGGTGGTTTGATCGAGTAAGTAATGTAAGGGTAAGAGAGATGTGTGGAAATAAAAACAGCGTGGTTGAGAGAGCAGAAGAGGGTGTTTTGAAATGTTTGGGCACATGGAGAGAATGAGTGAGGAAAGATTGACAAAGAGGATATATGTGTCGGAGGTGGAGGGAACGAGGAGAAGTGGGAGACCAAAGTGGAGGTGGAAAGATGGAGTGAAAAAGATTTTGTGTGATCGGGGCCTGAACATGCAGGAGGGTGAAAGGAGGGCAAGGAATAGAGTGAATTGGATCGATGTGGTATACCGGGGTTGACGTGCTGTCAGTGGATTGAACCAGGGCATGTGAAGCGTCTGGGGTAAACCATGGAAAGTTGTGTGGGGCCTGGATGTGGAAAGGGAGCTGTGGTTTCGGGCATTATTGCATGACAGCTAGAGACTGAGTGTGAACGAATGGAGCCTTTGTTGTCTTTTCCTAGTGCTACCTCGCACACATGAGGGGGGAGGGGGATGGTATTCCATGTGTGGCGAGGTGGCGATGGGAATGAATAAAGGCAAACAGTGTGAACTGTGTGCATGGGTATATATGTATGTGTCTGTGTGTCTATATATATGTGTACATTGAGATGTATAGGTATGTATATTTGCGTATGTGGACGTGTATGTATATACATTGTGTATGGGGGTGGGTTGGGCCATTTCTTTCGTCTGTTTCCTTGCGCTACCTCGCAAACACGGGAGACAGCGACAAAGCAAAATAATAATAATAAAAAATAAAATACATTCTGCCTGTATTTTCATAGAAGCTCATGTTTCATCTTAATATGCTGGACCTGGGTTTGAGACTGGGTGTGAAACTAAATGGCCTTATATGTATATCTGATTTATACTTATTATATGGAAACACAGTTAACAATAATGGTATTGATCATAAGGTAGCTGCTAAAAAAGTACCATGAACTTTCAGTGCCATTCTTAAAACGCTTATCACAACAGTGTTCAAATTTTTGATCATTTTTTCATATAAATATGGTAAAAAAGAAAAATCATGGATGGAAGAAGACATGGTAATACAACAAGAGAAATGGATGATAAAGCAAAAAATACATGAAAGTGGAAAAAGAGTATAAAGGAAAGTATCAGTTGATAAAATTAGAAATATGATAAAAAAAAAGAAAAATAACAAGAAAAGAGAGAAGAGCTCATAATTATAATGTGAGAAAGGGTTAGGACAATTCTTCCTTTTCTTTCTGAAACAACTTCATAACTAACATATATGTAAATTTTTCTATTCATCTCTTACATCTCTAAGGCACAGTATCTACATATTCCCATTCATTTTCAAAGGTGACATAAAACTTACATTTCAGTACTCTGTCATCTCTCCTTTGGCCTTGATTACCATCTGCAGGTGTCCAGGCATGGAATTGGCAAGGTTCCTGAAGTATTTTAGGTCCATGTTTTGGGTACATATGGTCTTGATCTCCTGAACGAGATGAGGCATTGATGGGATGTTGCAGGAAGCAGCCATCTGATTGTGCATTCAGAGCATCCAGTGTGCCTAAAAATCTGAAGTGTACCTACATTTTCTTGCTCCCAGGTGAGAATTCTGGCTTTCTCCACCTTAGATAGGTAAGAGCCAACCATTTTGAAGCACAAGTGGAAAAAATAGTGCCCAAAAGCAAAATTCCCAAAATGAGGTTGTAGCAAGGAAGAATAGAGAAGGAAAACCTTTCTCTCAAGATACCCTAAGGCACAATGAGGCAGGTTCCTGGTGATCACAAAATTGGAAACACTAGCCTGAGTGATCATATGTATTTTAATTTCACCCTTACAGCATCATATGTTTGCACCAACAATATACCTTAGCTGTCACCTTTGAAAATATATGGGAGTGGTAAATATTCTTTGTGGACACTGTACATGGGTGAAAAAGAAGAGGGAATGAAATACCTAAAGAAAAATCAAAGTAATTGGATGATAAAACTGCATAAAGTAAGGGACAACTATTTCTACGTAAATAGGATATGAAGTCCTGGATAACAAGGAAACAAGCTGTTGGTGTTGTGAAACTGGTAATTTGATCTTCCCTCTCATGAAGCAATATTATCATTACTAAATATCAAAGCAACTTTATATTACCAAATTTAACCAAGTTTGAAACTTACTAAACACATCTGTTTCATCCACAATTTCTTCCTGGATAAGCTCTTCAATCACATCTTCCAGAGTGACCAAGCCCAAGACCTCATAAAATGGATCACAATCACCTTCATTGTTAACTCGCTGAACAAAGGCCATGTGGCCCTTCGCACCTACAGGAATATTCCAGTATTAAATCCAGAAACAAGTTATTTGATCATCATAATAATATCTATTTCTAATATCCCTCCTAGAACTGTCATTTTTTTTCTTGTGCCTCAAATACACAGACAATCCAATGACACAATCCAAAAAAAAAAACTTTCTTTCCATCTCTAGCACAACGCAAATCACAAAGTTCCTTTATCCCAAAGGACTGAGGACTAGGAAAGCTACCAATATATCTCTTGCGTGTCATAAGAGGTATCAAATAGGGGAAGGTGAGCAGAGGGGATGGAAACCCTTCCCTCACTGAATAATCACTTTCCAAGAACAGGAAGAGAAGAAAGAGCCAAAAGGATTTCTCCTTAGACTGAGGTGTCTGAATGTATGTGGATGTAACCAGGATGAGTAGAACAAAGAGATAAGTACTATTTCTGATGAGAAGAACCTAGTTGTTATCTGTGTCATAAGAGGTATTAAAGAGGGGAAGTTGAGCAGAGGGGATGGAAACCCTTCCCTCACTGAATAATCACTTTAAAAAAAAAACGGGAAGAGAAGAAAGAAAACATGAAGAGAAGAAAGAGCCGAAAGGATTTCTCCTTAGACTGAGGTGTTTGAATGTATGTGGATGTAACCAGGATGAGTAGAACAAAGAGATAAGTACTATTTCTGATGAGAGGAACCTAGTTGTTATCTGAGTAAAACTAAACTGAAGGGGAAGAGGATAGATTGGTTTGGGAACTTTCAAGGGAAAATGTCCAGGTTAGTGTTTAGGTAAGCGTAATGGAAAAGGTGTATAACTCTGCTGAAGATGGAGCTGTAAGACCATGCTAGTTAAAAAGTATGAGTTCAAGGCTGACTACAGGAGCTGGGCAATTGCTAGTGCTTATGTGGCACTAATGTGCTCTGTTGTTCTCCTCACACTATTGACCTCTTTCCAAAACATCAGCATGCCTGTCACTTGCCCCCTTTTTCAATCCCTGCACCTTCCTCTCGACATCCTCCCATTTCCTCTTGTACATCTAATCATTCACACTCCTTTCTTGTTGGTAATGTCAATATGCCTCTATTTTCTCCTTCAAAAGCAACTTTTCTTCCTCCTCCTAACACTCACTACCCTTTCCCACAAGACCATACCCAAACTTACATATGTCATACTTCTCTCACTCAGTTAAGTTCTGCTTCCCTTCATGCCTTCCATTCCTCATCCATTCCCCTTGGTTAGCTTACTTTCATCCAGTCTCTCATGGTATAAGCTTCTTTTCCAAGGTCACAGACATGCACCAACCTCCTGCCTATTTTCACTTGCACCTCCATAAATATGGGATCAGACATCCTACCAGCTGCCCTTCTGAGCACATTAACATTCAAGAGTCTCTTCTTAGCATGCCTGTCAATTAGTACATATTCCAGTAATGCCACTAACCATTAACCCTTTCATCCAGGCACATTTATGTATGTTCCTTTTTCAAACTGGGCTTTCATCACCAGTCCTTTTTCAGCACAAAACCCTATGAACTGTTCACAATTTTCATTCACCCTTGGTATCCCATGTCCACCAACAATAACCTCAACTGCCACATCATTCAATCTAGCATTCAAATCTCCTATCACTATTACTCAACAACTAGCATTAAAACTGCTAACACAATCACTCAACTCCAAAAACAGTAGCCTCTCTTCTCACGACTCTTACTATTCAATGCACAAGCACTAATAATCACCTACCTACTCCTAGCTTCACTTTCACCCACGCCAATCTTGAACTCACTTTCTTGCACTCTTTCGTGTATTCCCACATCTCCTTTTTCATCAACAGTGTCTCCCTCTTCTTTGCCCTTGCCCTCAAATTAACCCCAAACATTAGGACATTCCCATATCATTCTTTCCCCTTTCCTCTAAGCTTAGTTTCACTAAGAGCCACAACATCCATGTTCCTCTCTCAAAACATATTGCCTATTATTCCCTTTTTCTCATTTTGGTTAAATCCATGCATATACATACACCACAATCTAAGACATCAAGGAGGATAGGCACTCCTTGCTAACAGAAACTGAAATACGAAGGGAGAGGGATTCTAGATCCCCACTTCTGCCCATTTTAATCATCTCTGTTAGGCAGTGAATATACGAGAAGTTTTCTTTCTCCCTTACCCCTAAGGATAGATTAAAATGATATAAAATCTAAACTCATTCTAAAATTACTGATCAAATGCCATATCATGAAAATTTATTTAAACACTGCACAAGACTACTATACACTTGGATGAAATTATCTTGTACTGTAATTATGGAAAGACTATATAAATCTTATGTTAACTTTACAGAATAAATACAATCATAACCCAAACTGATGTGTGCTTTACAGACTCTGTTTTCTTAAAGTGCTATAAAAAAATAAACATAGCCCTTACTAAAGCAAAAGTGTATGTACAGTATGTAAATTGCTGGATAACTAACCTTCTTTAAACTCCTTAAACATGACATCCAGGGTGGTATCAACAAAGACAAAGTTACATGGATTTTGATAAAATTGACATAACGTCTTGAGAGGAGTGTTATCATCAGGATCAATGAATGCTAAGTCCTTGGTAAATAAGACTGTAATTATATTTGTACGTTCCCCTTCATATACAGGCACACGGGAATATCCTGGAATTAAAAAAAATTAATAAAAGAATACAATACTGTATAAATGAATAACTTGGACACTACTTTTTTTTTCATACATATTCTCCATTTCCCACATCAGCAAGGTAATATTAAGAACAGAGGACTGAGCTTTAGAGGGAATATCCTCATATATACTTTAAAGGTGCATCAGTTCTATTAGTGTTCAAGCATTTTATAAAATGCAATGCACAGTGATCATGAAAATTTTGCTGAGAACAGCTTCAAGCAATGCACTGTCTACATACTTAATTCTACACATATATATTACTTTTTTTGCATTTACACTCTGGTCGAGTAACATCTCAAATAGAGGTGATAAATACACATGCAGATAACAGCAAGGTGGCTTTATCTACGTAAGGAAAGCTGGTGTGGAAAATAGGACTGCACAGCTTAAAATACATAGTATTTATAGTGATGGGTGATTTGAATGCAAAGGTGAGTAATGTGGCAGTTGAGGGAATAATTGGTATACATGGGGTGTTCAGTGTTGTAAATGGAAATGATGAAGAGCTTGTAGATTTATGTGCTGAAAAAGGACTGGTGATTGGGAATACCTGGTTTAAAAAGAGAGATATACATAAGTTTACGTCTGTAAGTAGGAGAGATGGCCAGAGAGCGTTACTGGATTACGTGTTAATTGATAGGCGCGTGAAAGAGAGACTTTTGGATGTTAATGTGCTGAGAGGTGCAACTGGAGGGGTGTCTGATCATTATCTTGTGGAGGCGAAGGTGAAGATTTGTAGAGGTTTTCAGAAAAGAAGAGAGAATGTTGGGGTGAAGAGAGTGGTGAGAGTAAGTAAGCTTGGGAAGTAGACTTGTGTGAGGAAGTACCGGGAGAGACTGAGTACAGAATGGATAAAGGTGAGAACAAAGGAGGTAAGGGGAGTGGGGGAGGAATGGGATGTATTTAGGGAAGCAGTGTGATGGCTTGCGCAAAAGAAGCTTGTAGCATGAGAAGCGTGGGACGTGGGCAGATTAGAAAGGGTAGTGAGTGGTGGGATGAAGAAGTAAGATTATTAGTGAAAGAGAAGAGAGAGGCATTTGGACGAGTTTTGCAGGGAAAAAATGCAATTGAGTGGGAGATGTATAAAAGAAAGAGGCAGGAGGTCAAGAGAAAGGTGCAAGAGGTGAAAAAGAGGGCAAATGAGAGTTGGGGTGAGAGAGTATCATTAAATTTTAGGGAGAATAAAAAGATGTTTTGGAAGGAGGTAAATAAAGTGCGTAAGACAAGGGAACAAATGGGAACTTCAGTGAAGGGGGCTAATGGGGAGGTGATAACAAGTAGTGGTGATGTTAGGAGATTGAGTGAGTATTTTGAAGGTTTGTTGAATGTGTTTGATGATAAAGGGGCAGAGATAGGGTGCTTTGGTCGAGGTGGTGTGCAAAGTGAGAGGGTTAGGGAGGATGATTTGGTAAACAGAGAAGAGGTAGTAAAAGCTTTGTGGAAGATGAAAGTCGGCAAGGCAGCGGGTTTAGATGGCATTGCAGTGGACTTTATTAAAAAAGGGGGTGACTGTATAGTTGACTGGTTGGTAAGGTTATTTAATGTATGTATGATTCATGGTGAGGTGCCTGAGGATTGGTGGAATGCTTCCATAGTGCCACTGTACAAAGGCAAAGGGGACAAAGGTGAGTGCTCAAATTACAGAGGTATAAGTTTGTTGAGTATTCCTGGTAAATTATATGGGAGAGTACTGATTGAGAGGGTGAAGGCATGTACAGAGCATCAGATTGGGGAAGAGCAGTGTGGTTTCAGAAGTGGTAGAGGATGTGTGGATCAGGTGTTTGCTTTAAAGAATGTATGTGAGAAATACTTAGAAAAGCAAATGGATTTGTATGTAGCATTTATGGATCTGGAGAAGGCATATGATAAAGTTGATAGAGATGCTCTGTGGAAGGTATTAAGAATATATGGTGCGGGAGGTAAGTTGTTAGAAGCAGTGAAAAGTTTCTATCGAGGATGTAAGGCATGTGTATGTGTAGGAAGAGAGGAAAGTGATTGGTTCTCAGTGAATGTAAGTTTGCGGTAGGGGTGTGTGATGTCTCCATGGTTGTTTAATTTGTTTATGGATGGGGTTGTTAGGGAGGTGAATGCAAGAGTTCTGGAAAGAGGGGCAAGTATGCAGTCTGTTGTGGATGAGAGAGCTTGGGAAGTGAGTCAGTTGTTGTTCGCTGATGATACAGCGCTGGTGGCTGATTCATGTGAGAAACTGCAGAAGCTTGTGACTGAGTTTGGTAAAGTGTGTGAAAGAAGAAAGTTGAGAGTAAATGTGAATAAGAGCAAGGTTATTAGGTACAGTAGGGTTGAGAGTCAAGTCAACTGGGAGGTAAGTTTGAATGCAGAAAAACTGGAGGAAGTGAAGTGTTTTAGATATCTGGGAGTGGATTTGGCAGCGGATGGAACCATGGAAGCGGAAGTGAATCATAGGGTGGGGGAGGGAGCAAAAATTCTGGAAGCCTTGAAGAATGTTTGGAAGTCGAGAACATTATCTCGGAAAGCAAAAATGGCTATGTTTGAAGGAATAGTGGTTCCAACAATGCTGTATGGTTGCGAGGCGTGGGCTATGGATAGAGTTGTGCGCAGGAGGGTGGATGTGCTGGAAATGAGATGTTTGAGGACAATGTGTGGTGTGAGGTGGTTTCATCGAGTAAGTAATAATAGGGTAAGAGAGATGTGTGGTAATAAAAAGAGTGTGTTTGTGAGAGCAGAAGAGGGTGTTTTGAAATGGTTTGGTCACATGGAGAGAATGAGTGAGGAAAGATTGACCAAGAGGATATATGTGTCTGAGGTGGAGGGAATGAGGAGAAGTGGGAGACCTCATTGGAGGTGGAAAGATGGAGTGAGAAAGATTTTGAGTGATCGGGGCCTGAACATGCAGGAGGGTGAAAGGCGTGCAAGGAATAGAGTGAATTGGAACAATGTGGTATACCGGGGTCGATGTGCTGTCAATGGATTGAACCAGGGCATGTGAAGTGTCTTGGGTAAACCATGGAAAGTTCTGTGGGGCCTGGATGTGGAAAGGGAGCTGTGATTTCAGTGAATTATTACACGACAGCTAGAGCCTGAGTGTGAACGAATGGGGCCTTTGTTGTCTTCCTAGCGCTACCTCGTGCACAGGAGGGGGGAGGGGGTTGTTATTTCATGTGTGGCGGGGTGGGGATGGGAATGAATAAAGGCAGACAGTATGTATCATGTACATGTGTATATATGTATATGTCGGTGTATGTATATATATGTATACGTTGAGATGTATAGGTATGTATATTTGCGTGTGTGGACGTGTATGTATATAAATGTGTGTGTGGATGGGTTGGGCCATTCTTTTGTCTGTTTCCTTGCACTACCTTGCTAACGCAGGAGACAGCGATAAAGCAAAATAATAATAATAATAGAATAGTGCTTTCTGCACTGACATTGGATGAAAGTTGAGACAGCAGAATCCTGAGAAGTGAGTGAACTGATATTGCAATAAGAAGGATAAAAAAACAAAAACAAATCATGCACCAACCAGACAGAAATTTGCAGTATCCATCAAGATCTCTTATGCTCATTAATAAATTACATCTTAATCTTTCTGTGTTTTCCCTTTACCTTCATTTGATCCTATCATTCTACTAACTCTGGCATCATCTGCAAATATGAACACTTTTTCCTTTACTTATATTTTCATGTATATTTCTCTTACAGTACACCTCACAATATTTTCTTAGAGAAGTTCCAATCACCACCAGTGAATTTTCCATTTATTAGAAACTCCTTAAGCCACCAATCAAGTGTTTTGTTTTGTTTTGTTACTTTAACTTTGCCTCCACTAGGTAACAATTAGGTAACCCGGCACCCATGGCTTTCAACACATTCCCATCCAAAAGCCTCTCTGCCATAAATTAGTGTGTAATCCAAACATGCCCTCTTATTATCTTTCACATTCATCCATCTATATACCTGTGGTGGCCCCATTTAAAAAAACTGAGTATTTCCTAAAATCAGTCCATTTTCAGCACATAACTCTACAAACAGTTCAGCATTCCTAATCTCATCATTAAATACCTAATGTCCCCCAATTATATCCTCAACTGCCACATTACTCTCTCAGCTAAAATACCTGTCACTAACACCTGATCTCTTGCAACAAAACTGCAGACACACTCAATCACCTGGTCTCAAAACACCTTTCTTCCTTGTCCTTTTCATGGCTAGGTGCTTAAGCCCTAGTAGTCACCCATCTCTTGTTATGCACTTTCATTTTTTCCCATATCAGTCTGGATCTTATTTCCTTAAGCTCTTTCACACATTCCCACAACTACTTCAGCAGTAGTGCTACTGCTTCCTTAGCTTTTGCCCTAACACATACGCCTAACATTTAACCCCAAGCCATTTTTGAACCATTTTCCCTCTTCATCCTAAAGGTTTGTTTCACTTTGTGTCAGAACATCTTGGTTCCTTCCCTCAAACATATCACCTATATTTCCTTTCTTTTTATCTTGATTACATTCACAATGTAATCTGACACATATATCCTCTTAGTCAATCTTTCCTCACTCATTCTCTCCATGTGACCAAACCATTTCAAAACACCCTCTTCCGCCCTCTCAACCATACTCTTTTTATTACCACACATCTCTCTTACCCTTTCATTCCTTACTCGGTCAAACCACCTCACATCACATATTATCCTCAAACATCTCATTTCCAACACATCCACCCTCCTCCACACAACTCTATCCATAGCCCACACCCTGCAACCATACAACATTGTCGGAACCCCTATTCCTTCAAACATACCCATTTTTGCCTTCTGAGATAATGTTCTCACCTTCCACACATTTTTCAACGCTCCCAGAACTTTCACCCCCTCCCCCTACTGATGATTCACTTCCGCTTCCATGGTTCCATCTGCTACCAAATCCACTGCCAGATATCTAAAACACTTCACTTCCTCCAGTTTTCTCCATTCAAACTCACTTCCCAATTAACTTGCCCCTCAACCCTACTGAACCTAATTACCTTGCTCTTATTCACATTTACTCAGCTTTCTTCTTTCACACACTTTACTAAACTCAGTCACTAGCTTCTGCAGTTACTCACCCGAATCAGCCACCAGCGCTGTATCATCAGCAAACAACAACTGACTCACTTCCCAAGCCCTTTCATCCACAACAGACTGCATACTTGTCCCTCTCTCCAAAACTCTTGCATTCATGTCCCTAACAACCCCATCCATAAACAAATTAAACAACCATGGAGACATCACACACCCCTGCCGCAAACCGAGACTCACTGGGAACCAATCACTTTCCTCTCTTACTACTAATATATATGTCTTACATCCTCGATAAAAACTTTTCACTGCTTCTAACAACTTGCCACCCACACCATATATTCTTAATACCTTCCACAGAGCATCTCTATCAACTCTATCATATGCCTTCTCCAGAGCCATAAATGCTACATACAGTTCCATTGCTTTTCTAAGTATTTCTCACATACATTCTTCAAAGCAAACACCTGATCCACACATCCTCTACCACCTATGAAACCACACTGCTCTTTCTCAATCTGATGCTCTGTACATGCCTTCACCCTCTCAATCAATACCCTCCCATGTAATTTCCAAGGAATACTAAACAAACTTATACCTCTGTAATTTGAGCACTCACCTTTACCTTTGTACAATGGCACTATGTAAGCATTCCGTCAATCCTCAGGCACCTCACCATGAGCCATACATACATTGAATATCCTTACCAACCAGTCAACAATACAGTCACCCCCCTTTTTTCATAAATTCCACTGCAATAACATCCAAACCCGCCGCCTTGCCGGCTTTCATCTTCGGCAAAGCATTCACTACCTCTTCTCTCTTTACCAAACCATTCTCCCTAACCCTCTCACTTCGCACACCAACTCGACCAAAACACCCTATATCTTTTTTTTTTTTTTTTTTTATACTTTGTCGCTGTCTCCCGCGTTTGCGAGGTAGCGCAAGGAAACAGACGAAAGAAATTCCCCAACCCCCCCCATACACATGTACCTACACACGTCCACACACACAAATATACATACCTACACAGCTTTCCATGGTTTACCCCGGACGCTTCACATGCCTTGATTCAATCCACTGACAGCACGTCAACCCCTGTATACCACATCGCTCCAATTCACTCTATTCCTTGCCCTCCTTTCACCCTCCTGCATGTTCAGGCCCCGATCACACCAAATCTTTTTCACTCCATCTTTCCACCTCCAATTTGGTCTCCCTCTTCTCCTCGTTCCCTCCACCTCCGACACATATATCCTCTTGGTCAATCTTTCCTCACTCATTCTCTCCATGTGCCCAAACCATTTTAAAACACCCTCTTCTGCTCTCTCAACCACGCTCTTTTTATTTCCACACATCTCTCTTACCCTTACGTTACTTACTCGATCAAACCACCTCACACCACACATTGTCCTCAAACATCTCATTTCCAGCACATCCATCCTCCTGCGCACAACTCTATCCATAGCCCACGCCTCGCAACCATACAACATTGTTGGAACTACTATTCCTTCAAACATACCCATTTTTGCTTTCCGGGATAATGTTCTCGACTTCCACACATTTTTCAAGGCTCCCAAAATTTTCGCCCCCTCCCCCACCCTATGATCCACTTCCGCTTCCATGGTTCCATCCGCTGACAGATCCACTCCCAGATATCTAAAACACTTCACTTCCTCCAGTTTTTCACCATTCAAACTCACCTCCCAATTGACTTGACCCTCAACCCTACTGTACCTAATAACCTTGCTCTTATTCACATTTACTCTTAACTTTCTTCTTCCACACACTTTACCAAACTCCGTCACCAGCTTCTGCAGTTTCTCACATGAATCCGCCACCAGCGCTGTATCATCAGCGAACAACAACTGACTCACTTCCCAAGCTCTCTCATCCCCAACAGACTTCATACTTGCCCCTCTTTCCAAGACTCTTGCATTTACCTCCCTAACAACCCCATCCATAAACAAATTAAACAACCATGGAGACATCACACACCCCTGCCGCAAACCTACATTCACTGAGAACCAATCACTTTCCTCTCTTCCTACACGTACACATGCCTTACATCCTCGATAAAAACTTTTCACTGCTTCTAACAACTTGCCTCCCACACCATATATTCTTAATACCTTCCACAGAGCATCTCTATCAACTCTATCATATGCCTTCTCCAGATCCATAAATGCTACATACAAATCCATTTGCTTTTCTAAGTATTTCTCACATACATTCTTCAAAGCAAACACCTGATCCACACATCCTCTACCACTTCTGAAACCACACTGCTCTTCCCCAATCTGATGCTCTGTACATGCCTTCACCCTTTCAATCAATACCCTCCCATATAATTTACCAGGAATACTCAACAAACTTATACCTCTGTAATTTGAGCACTCACTCTTATCCCCTTTGCCTTTGTACAATGGCACTATGCACGCATTCCGCCAATCCTCAGGCACCTCACCATGAGTCATACATACATTAAATAACCTTACCAACCAGTCAACAATACAGTCACCCCCTTTTTTAATAAATTCCACTGCAATACCATCCAAACCTGCTGCCTTGCCGGCTTTCATCTTCCGCAAAGCTTTTACTACCTCTTCTCTGTTTACCAAATCATTTTCCCTAACCCTCTCACTTTGCACACCACCTCGACCCAAACACCCTATATCTGCTACTCTGTCATCAGACACATTCAACAAACCTTCAAAATACTCATTCCATCTCCTTCTCACATCACCACTACTTGTTATCACCTCCCCATTTACGCCCTTCACTGAAGTTCCCATTTGCTCCCTTGTCTTACGCACCCTATTTACCTCCTTCCAGAACATCTTTTTATTCTCCCTAAAATTTACTGATAGTCTCTCACCCCAACTCTCATTTGCCCTTTTTTTCACCTCTTGCACCTTTCTCTTGACCTCCTGTCTCTTTCTTTTATACTTCTCCCACTCAATTGCATTTTTTCCCTGCAAAAATCGTCCAAATGCCTCTCTCTTCTCTTTCACTAATACTCTTACTTCTTCATCCCACCAGTCACTACCCTTTCTAAACAGCCCACCTCCCACTCTTCTCATGCCACAAGCATCTTTTGCGCAATCCATCACTGATTCCCTAAATACATCCCATTCCTCCCCCACTCCCCTTACTTCCATTGTTCTCACCTTTTTCCATTCTGTACACAGTCTCTCCTGATACTTCTTCACACAGGTCTCCTTCCCAAGCTCACTTACTCTCACCACCTTCTTCACCCCAACATTCACTCTTCTTTTCTGAAAACCCATACTAATCTTCACCTTAGCCTCCACAAGATAATGATCAGACATCCCTCCAGTTGCACCTCTCAGCACCCTATATCTACCATCATCTAAAACATTCAACAAACCTTCAAAATACTCACTCCATCTCCTTCTCACATCACCACTACTTGTTATTACCTCCCCATTAGCCCCCTTCACTGATATTCCCATTTGTTATCTTGTCTTATGTACTTTATTTACCTCTTTCCAAAACATTTTTTAATTCTCCCCAAAATTTAATGATACTCTCTCCCCCCAACTCTCATTTGCGCTCTTTTTCACCTCTTGCACCTTTCTCTTGACCTCCTGTCTCTTTCTTTAATACATCTACCAGTCATTTGCACTATTTCCCTGCAAAAATCATCCAAATGCTTCTCTCTTCTTTCACTAATAATCTTACTTCTTCATCCCACCACTCACTACCCTTTCTGATCTGCCCACCTCGTTCACACTCAGTCTCTAGCTGTCATGTGTAATGCACTAAAACGACAGCTCCCTTTCCACACCCAGGCCCCACATCTCCCATTTCTCTGATACATATATCCTCTTTGTCAATCTTTCCTTGCTCATTCTCTCAATTGAAAAAAAATATATATATATATTTATTTTATCATTTATTATACTTTGTCGCTGTCTCCTGCATTAGCGAGGTAACGCAAGGAAACAGACGAAAGAATGGCCCAACCCACCCACATACACATGCATACACTCCACACAAGCACATATACATACCTATACATCTCAACGTATACATATATATACACACAAACATATACATATATACACATGTACATAATTCATACAGTCTGCCCTTATTCATTCCTGTCACCACACCGCCACAAATGAAATGGCAACCCCCCTCCCCCCCACAAGTGCACGAGGTAGCACTAGGAAAAGACAACAAAGGCCACATTCGTTCACACTCAGTCTCTAGCTTTTATGTATAATGCACCAAACCCACAGCTCCCTCTCCACATCTAGGCCCCACAGATCTTTCCATGGTTTACCCCTGATGCTTCACATGCCCTGATTCAGTCTAGTGACAGCATGTCGACCCCAGTATACGACATCATTCCAATTCACTGTATTCTTGCACGCCTTTCACTCTCCTGTATGTTTTGGCCACAATCGCTCAAAATCTTTTTCACATCATCCTTCCACCTCCAATTTGGTCTCCCACTTCTTGTTCCCTCCATCTCTGACATATATATATATATATATATATATATATATATATATATATATATATATATATATATATATATATATATATATATCTTCTTTGTCAATCTTTCATCACTCATTCTCTCCATATGTCCAAACCATTTCAACACATCCTCTTCTGCTCTCTCAACCACATTCTTTTTATTACCACACTTCTCTCTCACCCTTTCATTACTTAATCAAACCACCTCACTCCGCACATTGTCCTCAAACATTTCATTTCCAACACATCCATCCGCCTCTGCACAACCCAATCTATAGCCCATGCCTCACAACCATATAACACTGTTGGAACTACTATTCCTTCAAAAACTTTTCACTGCTTCTAGCAACTTACCTCTCTCACCATATACTCTTAAGACCTTTCACAAAGCATCTCTATCAACCCTATCATATGCCTTCTCCAGATCCATAAATGCTATATACAAATACATCTGTTTTTCTAATTATTTCTCACATACATTCTTCAAAGAAAACATCTGATCCACACATCCTCTACCACTTCTGAAACCACACTGCTCTTCCCCAATCTGATGCTCTGTACATACCTTCACTCTTTCGACCAATATCCTCCAATATAATTTCCCAGGAATACTCAACAAACTTATGCCTCTAGTTTGAACACTCACCTTTATCCCCTTTGCCTTTGTACAATGGAACTGTGCATGCATTCTGCCAATTCTCAGGCACTTCACCATGGTCCACACATATACTGAATATCCTTACCAACCAATCAACAACACAGTTACCCCCTTTTTAATACATTCCAGTGTAATACCATCCAAACCGGCCGCCTTGCTAGATTTCATTTTCCACAAAGCTTTCACTACCTCTTCTCTCTCCACCAAACTATTCTCCCTGACCCTCTCACTGCACACAACCCCAACCAAAACATCTTATATCTGCCACTCTATCATCAAACACATTCAATAAACCTTCAAATACTCACTCATCTCCTCACTCCATCACTACCTGTTATCACTTCCCCACATGTCCCATTCACCGATGTTCTCTTTGTCCTCTTGTTTTACGCATGTTATGCACCTCCTTCCAAAACGTCTGTCTATTGTCTCTCACCCCAACTCTCATTTGCCCACTTTTTCTACCCTTGCACCTTTCTCTTGACCTTCTGCTGCTTTCTTTTATACATTTCACGGTATCTGCACTACTTCTTAGCAATCACAGTCCAAACACCTCTCTTTTCTCTTTCACTAACAACATGACTTCTTCATCCCACCACTCATTACCCTTTCAAATCTGCCTACCTCCCACCTTTCTCATGCCACATGCATCTTTTGCACAAGCCATCAATGCTTCCCTAAATACATCCCATTTCTCACCCACTCCCCTTGCATCATTTGCTCTCATCTTTTGCCAATTCACACTCAATCTCTCCTGGTATTTCCTCTCACAAGTCTCCTTTCCAAGCTCATTTACTTTCATCACTCTCTTCTCTCTAACATTCTCTCTTCCCCTCCACAAGATAGTGAGCAGACATCCCTTCAGCTGCCCCTCTCAGCACATTAATATCCAAAAATGTCTCTATTACATGCCTATCAATTAACATGTAGTCCAATCATGCCCTTTGACTATCTCTCCTACTCACATACATATACTTAGGTATATGTCTCTTTTTAAATCAGGTATTCCCAATCAACAGTCTTTTTTCATCACACAAATCTAAAAGGTCTTCAACATTTCCATTCCCAACACTGAATACCCCATGTACACCAATTATACCCTCAACTGCCACATTACTCACCTTTGCATTTAAATCACCCATCACTAAAACCCTGTCTCGTGCATCAAAGCTCCTGACACACTCACTCAGCAGCTCCCAAAACACTAAAGTTGCATGATCTTTCTCCTCATGACCAGGTGCATAAGCACTAATAATCATCCATCTCCCTCCATCCACTTTCAGTTTTACCTACAACAATCTAGAATTTACTTTCTTACCCTCTATCCACTTTTAGCTTTACCCACAGTAATCTGTAATTTACTTTCTTACACTATCACATACTCCCACAACTCTTGCTTCAGGAGTAGAGCTACTCCTTCCTTAGCTCTTGTCTTCTCACCAACCCCAGTCTTTACTCCCAAGACTTTCCCAAACCATCTTCCTCTCTATAAGCATCTCCTTCCTTAGCTCTTGTCTTCTCACCAACCCCAGTCTTTACTCCCACGACTTTCCCAAACCATCTCCCTCTCTATAAGCATCATCATACTTGATCACTGTTTCCCGCAGCACTGAGGTAATAACAGAACACAGACGAACAAAGACCCATCCACTGCCTTATTCCATTCCCTGCACCACCCAGCCCCACACGAAACAGCATCATCACCCCTTGCATTAACGAGGTAGCACCAGGAAAACACAAAAAAGGCCACTTTCAATCACATTCAGTCTCTAGCCGTCACATGTACTGCACTGAAACCACAGCTACCTATCAACATCCAGGCCCCACAGATCTTTCCATGGTTTATCCCAGATGTTTCACATGCCCTGGTTCAGTCCACTGACAGCACATCAACCCCAGTATACCAAATCATTCCAATTCACTCTATTCTTTGCATGCCTCTCACCCTCCTGCATGTTCAAGCCCCAATTGCTCGAAATCTTTGTCACTCCATCCTTCCACCTCCAGTTTGGTCTCCTGCTTCTCCTTGTTTCCTCCACCGCTGACACACATATCATCTGTCAACCTTCCCTCACTCATTCGTTCCATATGTCCAAACCATTTCAACACACCCTCTTCTGCTCTCTCAACCACACTCTTTTTATTACCATGCATCTCTTACCCTTTCATTACTTAAGCAAACCACCTCACACCACATACTGTCCTCAAACATTTCAGTTCCAACACATCCACCCTCCACACAACCCTAACTACAGCCCATGCCACACAACCATATAATATTGTTGGAATTACTATCCCTTTAAACATACCCATTTTTGCTTTCCGAGATATCGTTCTCTTTCCACACATTCTTCATCACTCCCAGAACCTTTGCCACCTCCCCCACCCCATGACTCACATCCACTTCCATGGTTCCATTTGCTATGAGCTCCACTCTCAGATATCTAAAACACTTCACTTCCTCCAATTTTTCTCTATTTAAACTTATATCCTAACTAACTTATCCATCAACCCAGCTGACCCTAAAAACCTTGCTCTTATTCACATTTACTCTCAACTTTCTCCTTTCACCCACTACCAATCTCAGTCACCAACTTCTACAGTTTCTCGCTCAATCAGCCACCAGTGCTGTATCATCAGTGAACAATAATTGACTCACTTCCGAGGCCCTCACATCCCCAACAGACTGCATATTTGCCCCTCTCTCCAAGTCGCGTTTACTTCCATAACCACCACATCCATAAACAAATTAACAACCATGGGGACATCATACACCACTGCCGCATGCTGACCTTCACTGAGAAGCAATCACTTTCCTCTCTTCCTAATCATACACATACCTTACACTCTTGATAAAAACTTCTCACTGCTTCTAGCAGCTTACCTCACACACTACTATATACTCTTAAGACCTTCCACAAAGCATATCAACCTATCATATGCTTCTCCAGATCTATAAATGCTACACACAAATCCATGTTTTTCTACGTATTTCTCAACATATATTCTTCAAATTGAACACCTGATCCACACATCCTCTACCACTTCTAAAACCACACTGCCACTTCCTGCTGAATGAGGTAGCTCCAGGAGCAGATGAAGAAAGGCAACATCTGCTCCCATAATGCACCGAAACAGCTCCCACAGACCTTTCCATGGTCTACCCTGGGTGCTTCACATGGCATAAAACACTATAAGGAGAAGACTTTTTAAATACCAAGAATAGATGTCTTTGGTATCATCACAACTAATTCACTTTCAAAAGGCAAAAATCTAAGTAAAACATAAGAAAATCAAATGCCCATGCCTATTCAAATCTAATCATGGTTTGACTAGGTTTACCTTTTGACTACATAATCTAAGGCATTATGCATGAAATGATAAACATATCAAGCAAGGCTAACCATTAAAAACTGAATTTACATAGAGATTTTTTTAATACATGATCACGAGGTAGTGCCATGAACACACGAACAAAGGCCACATCTGCTCACATACACTCTCTAGATGTCATGCATAATGCAGCGAAACCACAGCTCCCTATCCACAACCATGCCACACAGATTTTTCCATGGTTTACCCTTTAAACTGCACATGTCCTGGTTCAGTTCAATGGCAGCACTTCTAACCAATCATACAACCTCGTCCTAATTCACTCTATCCCGTTTATGCAAAGTATTTAGAATAAAAACCTAAATAGTGGGATGTATATATTGTAAAAAACTGAAACTGGAATATCATACAGTCACATGTATCTTAAATAATTCACCTTGCTGCATAATTTCATTTATAGTGTTAAAGTCGAGACTAGTCTCAACACTCAGCATGTAGACATCATCAAGTTTAGTCATGACCTCGCCGACAGTCTTCTTGTGCAACTCTAAAGCACCGCAGATGATGTTCTGCTCTTCTTTCCTTAAATCATTATGGTCATGTGTTACCTGCAAAAATATATATAAATAATTAAATAACAATAAAAAATAGAACAAACAAATCATATACCTGTCTTTTACCAAAACTTATTACTATTTACTGTTTACACCAATAGATGCATTATTATGAACTAAATAATAAGCCAATCAAGCTATCCAACTACTAATAATCTGGCACTTTGTGTACTGATTTCTGTAACACTCACATTCTCAAATCAAAATTCCCCTTTTTAAAACACCAACTGTTTATTTCTTCCCCTGATTTACTTTTGTCTGAAACCTAAATATCAAAGGCTGAATCTTCTCAAAACTATAATACCTTTAACTAATCCCTATACTACCCTTTCTACTCCAAGTATAGTGTTTGTGCTTACAAGTATCCAAAACCACGCTCTTTTTATTTCCACACATCTCTCTTACCCTTACGTTACTTACTCGATCAAACCACCTCACACCACACACTGTCCTCAAACATCTCATTTCCAGCACATCCATCCTCCTGCGCACAACTCTATCCATAGCCCACGCCTCGCAACCATACAACATTGTTGGAACTACTATTCCTTCAAACATACCCATTTTTGCTTTCCGGGATAATGTTCTCGACTTCCACACATTTTTCAAGGCTCCCAAAATTTTCGCCCCCTCCCCCACCCTATGATCCACTTCCGCTTCCATGGTTCCATCCGCTGACAGATCCACTCCCAGATATCTAAAACACTTCACTTCCTCCAGTTTTTCACCATTCAAACTCACCTCCCAATTGACTTGACCCTCAACCCTACTGTACCTAATAACCTTGCTCTTATTCACATTTACTCTTAACTTTCTTCTTCCACACACTTTACCAAACTCCGTCACCAGCTTCTGCAGTTTCTCACATGAATCCGCCACCAGCGCTGTATCATCAGCGAACAACAACTGACTCACTTCCCAAGCTCTCTCATCCCCAACAGACTTCATACTTGCCCCTCTTTCCAAGACTCTTGCATTTACCTCCCTAACAACCCCATCCATAAACAAATTAAACAACCATGGAGACATCACACACCCCTGCCGCAAACCTACATTCACTGAGAACCAATCACTTTCCTCTCTTCCTACACGTACACATGCCTTACATCCTCGATAAAAACTTTTCACTGCTTCTAACAACTTGCCTCCCACACCATATATTCTTAATACCTTCCACAGAGCATCTCTATCAACTCTATCATATGCCTTCTCCAGATCCATAAATGCTACATACAAATCCATTTGCTTTTCTAAGTATTTCTCACATACATTCTTCAAAGCAAACACCTGATCCACACATCCTCTACCACTTCTGAAACCACACTGCTCTTCCTCAATCTGATGCTCTGTACATGCCTTCACCCTCTCAATCAATACCCTCCCATATAATTTACCAGGAATACTCAACAAACTTATACCTCTGTAATTTGAGCACTCACTTTTATCCCCTTTGCCTTTGTACAATGGCACTATACACGCATTCCGCCAATCCTCAGGCACCTCACCATGAGTCATACATACATTAAATAACCTTACCAACCAGTCAATAATACAGTCACCCCCTTTTTTAATAAATTCCACTGCAATACCATCCAAACCTGCAGCCTTGCCGGCTTTCATCTTCCGCAAAGATTTTACTACCTCTTCTCTGTTTACCAAATCATTTTCCCTAACCCTCTCACTTTGCACACCACCTCCACCAAAACACCCTATATCTGCCACTCTATCATCAAACACATTCAACAAACCTTCAAAATACTCACTCCATCTCCTTCTCACATCACCACTACTTGTTATCACCCCCCCATTTGCGCCCTTCTCTGAAGTTCCCATTTGCTCCCTTGTCTTACGCACTTTATTTACCTCCTTCCAGAACATCTTTTTATTCTCCCTAAAATTTGATGATACCCTCTCACCCCAACTCTCATTTGCCCTCTTTTTCACCTCTTGCACCTTTCTCTTGACCTCCTGTCTCTTTCTTTTATACATCTCCCACTCAATTGCATTTTTTCCCTGCAAAAATCGTCCAAATGCCTCTCTCTTCTCTTTCACTAATAATCTTACTTCTTCATCCCACCACTCACTACCCTTTCTAATCAACCCATCTCCCACTCTTCTCATGCCACAAGCATCTTTTGCGCAATCCATCACTGATTCCCTAAATACATCCCATTCCTCCCCCACTCCCCTTACTTCCATTGTTCTCACCTTTTTCCATTCTGTACTCAGTCTCTCCTGGTACTTCCTCACACAAGTCTCCTTCCCAAGCTCACTTACTCTCACCACCCTCTTCACCCCTACATTCACTCTTCTTTTCTGAAAACCCATACAAATCTTCACCTTAGCCTCCACAAGATAATGATCAGACATCCCTCCAGTTGCACGTCTCAGCAAATTAACATCCAAAAGTCTCTCTTTCGCGCGCCTCTCAATTAACACGTAATCCAATAACGCTCTCTGGCCATCTCTCCTACTTACATAAGTATACTCATGTATATCTCGCTTTTTAAACCAGGTATTCCCAATCACCAGTCCTTTTTCAGCACATAAATCTACAAGCTCTTCACCATTTCCACTTACAACACTGAACACCCCATGTATACCAATTATTCCCTCAACTGCCACATTACTCACCTTTGCATTCAAATCACCCATCACTATAACCCGGTCTCGTACATCAAAACCACTAACACACTCATTCAGCTGCTCCCAAAACACTCGCCTCTCATGATCTTTCTTCTCATGCCCAGGTGCATATGCACCAATAATCACCCATCTCTCTCCATCAACTTTCAGTTTTACCCATATTAATTGAGAATTCACTTTCTTACATTCTATCACATACTCCCACAACTCCTGTTTCAGGAGTACTGCTACTCCTTCCCTTGCTCTTGTCCTCTCACTTACCCCTGACTTTACTCCCAAGACATTCCCAAACCACTCTTCCCCTTTACCCTTGAGCTTCGTTTCACTCAGAGCCAAAACATCCAGGTTCCTTTCCTCAAGCATACTACCTATCTCTCCTTTTTTCACATCTTGGTTACATCCACACACATTTAGACACCCTAGTCTGAGCCTTCGAGGAGGATGAGCACTCCCCGCGTGACTCTTTCTTCTGTTTCCCATTTTAGAAAGTTAAAAAAAATACAAGGAAGGGAGGATTTCTGGCCCCCCGCTCCCGTCCCCTCTAGTCGCCTTCTCCGACACGCGAGGAATGCGTGGGAAGTATTCTTTCACCCCTATCCCCTGTATATATATATATATATATATATATATATATATATATATATATATATATATATATATATATTTTTTTTTTTTTTTTTTTTTTTTATACTTTGTCGCTGTCTCCCGCGTTTGCGAGGTAGCGCAAGGAAACAGACGAAAGAAATGGCCCAACCCCCCCCATACACATGTACATACACACGTCCACACACACAGATATACATACCTACACAGCTTTCCATGGTTTACCCCGGACGCTTCACATGCCTTGATTCAATCCACTGACAGCACGTCAACCCCTTTATACCACATCGCTCCAATTCACTCTATTCCTTGCCCTCCTTTCACCCTCCTGCATGTTCAGGCCCCGATCACACAAAATCTTTTTCACTCCATCTTTCCACCTCCAATTTGGTCTCCCTCTTCTCCTCGTTCCCTCCACCTCCGACACATATATCCTCTTGGTCAATCTTTCCTCACTCATTCTCTCCATGTGCCCAAACCATTTTAAAACACCCTCTTCTGCTCTCTCAACCACGCTCTTTTTATTTCCAAACATCTCTCTTACCCTTACGTTACTTACTCGATCAAACCACCTCACACCACACATTGTCCTCAAACATCTCATTTCCAGCACATCCATCCTCCTGCGCACAACTCTATCCATAGCCCACGCCTCGCAACCATACAACATTGTTGGAACTACTATTCCTTCAAACATACCCATTTTTGCTTTCCGGGATAATGTTCTCGACTTCCACACATTTTTCAAGGCTCCCAAAATTTTCGCCCCCTCCCCCACCCTATGATCCACTTCCGCTTCCATGGTTCCATCCGCTGACAGATCCACTCCCAGATATCTAAAACACTTCACTTCCTCCAGTTTTTCACCATTCAAACTCACCTCCCAATTGACTTGACCCTCAACCCTACTGTACCTAATAACCTTGCTCTTATTCACATTTACTCTTAACTTTCTTCTTCCACACACTTCTTCCACGCATTTATGGATCTGGAGAAGGCATATGATAGAGTTGATAGAGATGCTCTGTGGAAGGTATTAAGAATATATGGTGTGGGAGGCAAGTTGTTAGAAGCAGTGAAAAGTTTTTATCGAGGATGTAAGGCATGTGTACGTGTAGGAAGAGAGGAAAGTGATTGGTTCTCAGTGAATGTAGGTTTGCGGCAGGGGTGTGTGATGTCTCCATGGTTGTTTAATTTGTTTATGGATGGGGTTGTTAGGGAGGTAAATGCAAGAGTCCTGGAAAGAGGGGCAAGTATGAAGTCTGTTGGGGATGAGAGAGCTTGGGAAGTGAGTCAGTTGTTGTTCGCTGATGATACAGCGCTGGTGGCTGATTCATGTGAGAAACTGCAGAAGCTGGTGACTGAGTTTGGTAAAGTGTGTGGAAGAAGAAAGTATATATATATATATATATATATATTCTTTTTTTTTTTTTTTCAAACTATTCGCCATTTCCCGCGTTAGCGAGGTAGCGTTAAGAACAGAGAACTGGGCCACTGAGGGAATATCCTCACCTGGCCCCCTTCTCTGTTCCTTCTTTTGGAAAATTAAAAAAAAATTGAGAGGGGAGGATTTCCAGCCCCCCGCTCCCTCCCCTTTTAGTCGCCTTCTACGACACGCAGGGAATACGTGGGAAGTATTCTTTCTCCCCTATCCCCAGGGATATATATATATATATATATATATATATATATATATATATATATATATATATATATATATATATATATATATATATTCTTAATACCTTCCACAGGGCATCTCTATCAACTCTATCATATGCCTTCTCCAGATCCATAAATGCTACATACAAATCCATTTGCTTTTCTAAGTATTTCTCACATACATTCTTCAAAGCAAACACCTGATCCACACATCCTCTACCACTTCTGAAATATATGGTGTGGGAGGAAAGTTGCTAGAAGCAGTGAAAAGTTATTATCGAGGATGTAAGGCATGTGTACGTGTAGGAAGAGAGGAAAGTGATTGGTTCTCAGTGAATGTAGGTTTGCGGCAGGGGTGTGTGATGTCTCCATGGTTGTTTAATTTGTTTATGGATGGGGTTGTTAGGGAGGTAAATGCAAGAGTTTTGGAAAGAGGGGCAAGTATGAAGTCTGTTGGGGATGAGAGAGCTTGGAAAGTGAGTCAGTAGTTGTTCGCTGATGATACAGCGCTGGTGGCTGATTCATGTGAGAAACTGCAGATGGCTGGTTAGGTTGATTGTCTATGTGTATTATGTGTGTTGTTGAAGCTCATTCTGAAAGCTTCATACTGTACTTTTCGTGTTGTTGTGTTTGTTAGAGAATTGTAGAATATGGGAGCGCACGTTCATAATCGGCCCATTAGTTACGGGTGCTTATTAGCTGTGACTAGTCCAGATGCGCTGTGAGCCGTCAGCTACACAGTGCAATTGGGAGGTGAGTCCCCCCACCCCCCCCCCCCTCTGTCCCCCCCCCCCCCCCCCCCCCCCCCCCCCCCCCCCACCCCCCCGCGGCTGAGAGAGAACTGGACGGAAATGTACGTAGAGTTTAGAAAAGTAAAAAAAGTAATGTTGATTGCTTGATCTAAAGCTAACTGAAGTGAAGTAAATATTTACAGTATATCTGAGTGAGAGTAGTGATTAGTGCTTAGTGGATGGATACTACGGAAGTATGTGAATAGTGTGAGCTATCGCATAGTGGTGTAGGTAGAGGGATGACGGGTGTATGAAATTTACTGTGAGTAGGGTGGGGGAAGGCCCTTGAAGATATGAATGTTGTATGTGTAAGTTCTCTGAGTGTAACTATCTAGATTATCGTTAATCTTACCTGGAATAGCAAATACCATGGGTATGTATTGCATAGCTCGTCATGAGTCAGCGGTGCTTTTCCCTTACCAGATAGCCTTAGCTTCAGATCATCGGTATAAGCATGAGCGTACATAGATGTCCATTGTGCTATTGTGATAGATGATTGTTCTCACCGATACAGCGTTCTAGTGCAAGGCAAATACAGGCTCTGTGCATCTGACGACATACTATCATACCGTCATGATGTTTGCATGGACCCTGTACTGAAACGCCGATGCGTCGTGCCTCTTATGGTGGTCTTGATCGACAGCTACACTGCCTCCTAAGTGCTGAGAGTGCATGACTGTGACATTGTTCTTTTCGTTCCCTACTCGAATCAATACGTCGCGGAAACCGCACAAATAAGAAGAAGTCGCTCACTCGGAATTATCAATCCAGGTATAGCTAGAGAGCAAGAAAGAGCGTAGTTGACCTCTGTTTGAAAGTGCTCTTTGAGGGCACATCAGGCACGAGAATGATCCCGTGATGGAGCTCGATTGACACCCACAGTGGATTAGCATGATTGTGCGGGGTCCGCGAGATACCGGGGCTTATCTACGAGGCAGAACACTAATGGAGGCAGTAGACTACATTATATGCCGCATGTGAGGGCAACTAAGATGTGCACGAGTGACAGAAACACCGCTCCTTTTGTGTAGTCCATCACTGTCCTACACCCACTACCAAAGGGCCTGAACATGCAATGTGCGCGCCGTGATACAGTCCGTTGCGATACTGACATGTAAGTCGCTCGCCAGCTTGTCATGTATGCGGAATTGGACCCGAGCAAGTGTTTCTCCGTGAAGCTTCGTCTCAGCAAACACCTGCCCACCCTTTCTCGCGCGCCGCACGATAGCGCATCCTGCTAATCTCACTCTGCAATCGTGATCATCGCCGACACTATAGCGAGTTCAACACACATGCCGCCAACAGTACTCTGACGCTAAGTTAATGAATCTATTACTCAACGTCGCGCGGCGCTCACGCAATTTTATCACCACACCATAATTCCGTGTCTACTGTATGTAGAATCATGAGTATCGCAGGTGGTCTGGTCCGCACACAAACTAAACAGTGTGTGCCACCCTCCTCACGTACCATACCCTTTTGTATATATAAAAAACATTTCACACATGAGCTTTTTGTTCCCCCCAACATTATACATGACCCGCCCCTTAGATCCCCAGCCCCTACTTCATGAGAAACGCAGCCGCCATACTCAGTGAGAAACGAGACAGTCCGAATGAGACATCAGGCAAACGCATCTCTTCCGCAGAGATACTCACTTCAGTCGCTCACCCAAGGCGTCGCTCTCCTCCCCCCCCTCATGGGAGGTTTTTAACAAGTAGTGGTGATTTTGAGAAGTAGATGGAGTGGAGTATTTTGAAGGTTTGTTGAATGTGTTTGTGATTTTGAGTGGCAGATTTTAGGGTTTTTTTGGGGGACGGGGGGTGGGTGAAAATGAGAGGGTTAGGGAAAAAGTTTGGTAAACAGAAAAAGAGGTAGTGAAAGCTTTGGGAAGATGAAAGCCGGCAAGGCAGCAGGTTTGGATGGTATTGCAGTGGAATTTATTAAAAAAGGGGGTGACTGTATTGTTGACTGGTTGGTAAGGTTATTTAATGTATGTATGACTCATGGTGAGGTGCCTGAGGATTGGCGGAATGCGTGCATAGTGCCATTGTACAAAGGCAGAGGGGATAAGGGTGAGTGCTCAAATTACAGAGGTATAAGTTTGTTGAGTATTCCTGGTAAATTATATGGGAGGGTATTGATTGAGAGGGTGAAGGCATGTACAGAGCATCAGATTGGGGAAGAGCAGTGTGGTTTCAGAAGTGTTAGAGGATGTGTAGATCAGGTGTTTGCTTTGAAGAATGTATGTGAGAAATACTTAGAAAAGCAAATGGATCTGTATGTAGCATTTATGGATCTGGAGAAGGCATATGATAGAGTTGATAGAGATGCTCTGTGGAAGGTATTAAGATATATATATATATATATATATATATATATATATATATATATATATATATATATATATATATATATATATATGTTTTTTTTTGCTTTGTCGCTGTCTCCCGCGTTTGCGAGGTAGCGCAAGGAAACAGACGAAAGAAATGGCCCAACCCACCCCCATACACATGTATATACATACGTCCACACACGCAAATATACATACCTACACAGCTTTCCATGGTTTAGCCCAGACGCCTCACATGCCCTGATTCAATCCGCTGACAGCATGTCAACCCAGGTATACCACGTCGCTCCAATTCACTCTATTCCTTGCCCTCCTTTCACCCTCCTGCATGTTCAGGCCCCGATCACACAAAATCTTTTTCACTTCATCTTTCCACCTCCAATTTGGTCTCCCTCTTCTCCTCGTTCCCTCCACCTCCGACACATATATCCTCTTGGTCAATCTTTCCTCACTCATTCTCTCCATGTGCCCAAACCATTTCAAAACACCCTCTTCTGCTCTCTCAACCACGCTCTTTTTATTTCCACACATCTCTCTTACCCTTACGTTACTTACTCGATCAAACCACCTCACACCACACATTGTCCTCATACATCTCATTTCCAGCACATCCAACCTCCTGTGCACACTCTATCCATAGCCCACGCCTCGCAACCATACAACATTGTTGGAACCACTATTCCTTCAAACATACCCATTTTTGCTTTCCGAGATAATGTTCTTGACTTCCACACATTCTTCAAGGCTCCCAGAATTTTCGGCCCCTCCCCCACCCTATGATCCACTTCCGCTTCCATGGTTCCATCCGCTGCCAGATCCACTCCCAGATATCTAAAACACTTCACTTCCTCCAGTTTTTCTCCATTCAAACTCACCTCCCAATTGACTTGACCCTCAACCCTACTGTACCTAATAACCTTGCTCTTATTCACATTTACTCTTAACTTTCTTCTTTCACACACTTTACCAAACTCAGTCACCAGCTTCTGCAGTTTCTCACATGAATCTGCCACCAGCGCTGTATCATCAGCGAACAACATCTGACTCAGTTCCCAAGCTCTCTCATCCCCAACAGACTTCATACTAGCCCCTCTTTCCAAAACTCTTGCATTCACCTCTCTAACAACCCCATCCATAAACAAATCAAACAACCATGGAGACATCACACACCCCTGCCGCAAACCTACATTCACTGAGAACCAATCACTTTCCTCTCTTCCTACACGTACACATGCCTTACATCCTCGATAAAAACTTTTCACTGCTTCTAACAACTTGCCTCCCACACCATATATTCTTAATACCTTCCACAGAGCATCTCTATCAACTCTATCATATGCCTTCTCCAGATCCATAAATGCTACATACAAATCCATTTGCTTTTCTAAGTATTTCTCACATACATTCTTCAAAGCAAACACCTGATCCACACATCCTCTACCACTTCTGAAACCACACTGCTCTTCCCCAATCTGATATATTTATTTATTTATTATACTTTGTCGCTGTCTCCCGCATTTGCGAGGTAGCGCAAGGAAACAGACGAAAGAAATGGCCCAACCCCCCCCATACACATGTATATACATACGTCCACACATGCAAATATACATACCTACACAGCTTTCCATGGTTTACCCCAGACGCTTCACATGCCTTGCTTCAATCCACTGACAGCACGTCAACCCCGGTATACCACATCGCTCCAATTCACTCTATTCCTTGCCCTCCTTTCACCCTCCTGCATGTTCAGGCCCCGATCACACAAAATCTTTTTCACTCCATCTTTCCACCTCCAATTTGGTCTCCCTCTTCTCCTTGTTCCCTCCACCTCCGACACATATATCCTCTTGGTCAATCTTTCCTCACTCATCCTCTCCATGTGCCCAAACCACTTCAAAACACCCTCTTCTGCTCTCTCAACCACGCTCTTTTTATTTCCACACATCTCTCTTACCCTTACGTTACTCACTCGATCAAACCACCTCACACCACACATTGTCCTCAAACATCTCATTTCCAGCACATCCATCCTCCTGCGCACAACTCTATCCATAGCCCACGCCTCGCAACCATACAACATTGTTGGAACCACTATTCCTTCAAACATACCCATTTTTGCTTTCCGAGATAATGTTCTCGACTTCCACACATTCTTCAAGGCCCCCAGGATTTTCGCCCCCTCCCCCACCCTATGATCCACTTCCGCTTCCATGGTTCCATCCGCTGCCAGATCCACTCCCAGATATCTAAAACACTTCACTTCCTCCAGTTTTTCTCCATTCAAACTCACCTCCCAATTGACTTGACCCTCCACCCTACTGTACCTAATAACCTTGCTCTTATTCACATTTACTCTTAACTTTCTTCTTCCACACACTTTTCCAAACTCAGTCACCAGCTTCTGCAGTTTCTCACATGAATCAGCCACCAGCGCTGTATCATCAGCGAACAACAACTGACTCACTTCCCAAGCTCTCTCATCCCCAACAGACTTCATACTTGCCCCTCTTTCCAAAACTCTTGCATTTACCTCCCTAACAACCCCATCCATAAACAAATTAAACAACCATGGAGACATCACACACCCCTGCCGCAAACCTACATTCACTGAGAACCAATCTGATATATATATATATATATATATATATATATATATATATATATATATATATATATATATATATATATATATATACAGGGTGTTTCAATAAAAAATACTAATCTAAATGTATGTCATTCCTTGATAATCTAACTTGCATAATTTTTCCTTTCAGATTACAATTTCACATGAAATGGTATTTATAGCTGAGCAAAAAATCAAGATTGTTCAACTGTGGTGCGAGGAGATCAAATCGTACGTCATGGTCCATCGTCGGTTCTGCAGCGAGGACCATGTCCGGACACGTGATGCTCCAAAGAATAATGTCATACTGAGACTTGTCAAGCATTTTGAAAGCAATGGAACTGTCCACAGCACACACAAGGGCAACAGCGGGCGTCCGGCAGCAACCACAAAAAATAAGGTTAACAACGATGCTGTCAACAGCCACAAGAAACCCCATCGTCGCGGCCCCCATGAGCTGGGAATGTCTGCCAGCAGTGTGTGGCGTACTATGACCAGGGAGCTCAAGTTATTCCCTTATATCATATCTGCTCAGCACAAGCTAACAATTTAAGACATGCAAAGAAGGCACAACATGTGTGAGTGGCTCAGCCAAAAGCCTGAACGCACACCGACCTGAACCCACTGGAGAGAGAGAGAGAGAGAGAGAGGTAGGGGGGGTTACCAAAGGATCTTTGTACGTTGGCAAACCCAGCACAACGGACCAACTAAAGCTAAATGTAACTAACTACCTCCAACATGTCACAAATGAGACTTTCAAGAAGATCGGACAGAACTTCGGCATCAGAATCAAGGCCTGTCTTCACCGCTGTGGCGCACACACCGAGAACCTACATTGAAGGGAATTTGCGAAAATACAAATTTAGGACATGTCAATTGATTTGTGCACTTTAATATATCTGTTCTGGAAAATACCATGATAGGAACTTTCATTGATAATTCACTTCAGTGTTCTATGATATGTCATTGTCTCATAATAAACAACTGAAATGGTTAAACTTTTCTTGAAACACCCTGTATATGTATGTATATGTACGTGTATGGGCGTTTATATATATATGTGTGTGTATATGATTGGATGGGCTATTCTTCATCTGTTTCCTGGCACTACCTCACTGACACGGGACACAGTGTGGTTTCAGAAATGGTAGAGGATGAGTGGATCAGGTGTTTGCTTTGAAGAATGTATGTGAGAGATACCTAGAAAAGCAGATGGATTTGTATGCAGCATTTATGGATCTGGAGAAGGCATATGATAGGGTTGATAGAGCTGCTTTGTGGAAGGTCTAGAGTATATGGTGTGGGAGGTAAGTTGCTAGAAGCAGTGAAAAGTTTTTACCAAAGATGTAAGGCATGTGTACGAGTAGGAAGAGAGGAGAGTGACATTCCCAGTGAAGGTCGGTCTGCGGCAGGGGTGCGTGATGTCTCCACGGTTGTTTAATTTCTTTATGGATGGGGTTGTTAGGGAGGTGAATGCAAGTTTTGGAGAGAGGGGCAAGTATGCAGTCTGTTGTGGATGAGAGAGCTTCGGAAGTGAGTGAGTTGTTGTTTGCCGATGATACAGCTGTAGTGGCTGATTCGAGTGAGAAAATGCAGAATGTATGTAATGGAGGAAGTGCAGTGTTTTAGATGTCTGGGACTGGACGTAGCAGCGGATGGAACCATGGAAGTGGAAGTGAGTCAGAGGGTGGGGGAGGGGGCAAGGGGTCTGGGAACGATGAAGAATGTGTGGAAGGAGAAAACGTTATCTCGGAGAGAAAAAATGGGTATGTTACAAGGAATAGTGGTTCCAACAATGTAATATGTTTGCGAGGCATGGGCTATAGATAAGGGTTGTACGGAGGAGGGTGGATGTGCTGGAAATGAAATGTTTAAGGACGACATGTGGTGTGAGGTGGTTTGATCGAGTAAGTAATGTACGGGTAAGAGAGATGTGTGGAAATAAAATGTGTGGTTGAGAGAGCAGAAGAGGGTGTGTTGAAATGGTTTGGACACATGGAGAGAATGAGTGAGGAAAGATTGACCAAGAGGATATATGTGTCAGACCACTACTTATGACATTCCATGTCAAATCCTAGACCACCACTGCTGACATTCCATGTCAAATCCTAGACCACCACTGCTGACATTCCATGTCAAATCCCAGACCACCACAGTTGACATTCCATGTCAACTGCCACACCACTAGCGATGACATTCGGAGTCATGTGTATGACCGTGTTAACACTCCTGAAATTCCTATCTCATCATGAGCAACAGTGGGAGGGCTGGAGTCAAGCCTCTCCACTACCACCATCATAGCAATGCATGTTTCCTATCCCATAACTATCACCAACAATCAACTAAATAACCCCTGACCTCAAGATAACATTCCTGAGCCTCCCTGGTGTCAGCTGACGCCCCTGAGCCTCCATGGCCCAACATTCCTAATCCTTCTTCGTCTGACGCCCCTGAGGCTCTCTGGTCTGACGCCCCTGAGGCTCTCTGGTCTGACGCCCCTGAGGCTCTCTGGTCTGACGCCCCTGAGGTTCTCTAGTCTGACGGTCCTGAGCGTCTCCCTGGCCCAACATCCACGAGCCTCCTGCTACCCCAGAGCCTCCCCCTAACCTACTGCCTCTACAGCACATTCAGGCGTAAGGGAGCCAACCAACCCCTTTATGTACATGATAATATTCGGTAGACAAACATAATCAAACTACAAGATATGCACTTCTTGATTGCTTTATCCTCCTGAGTACCACACTTCGATCTTAAATACGAGAGTATGAGCACGATAACAACAGCTTTGGGTATAATAGGCTGGCCTTCTATCTGACAGAAGTCAGTTCAGAGGCATAGACATCTTATCCAAGGGTCGTAAAGTTCGTGTTCAAGGGTCCAATCATCGTGCTTATGAAGGTAAGACACATGTATTCATTAGGGAATTGAAACAAATGGCTGACGACCACTTGAGAACAAGGTCATTTACCACATTCACGTTAATCTTGAATAAAAAACAAAATGAACCAATTGAGCACACTCAGAGAAGCAGATATAGTGGTGACGAAGCAGTACGGCTCCGTCTGGCCTTATGAGAAAATCGGGTTCAACAACCCACCAATTCCCTAATAACATGATGACTTCAAAGGGGTAGTCAAGTGTGATGACAAGTGGCACCCATCCACTCTCTCTTACGCTGCCAGTAGGATGAAGTGTGGTGACAAGAGGCACCTATCCATCTACACCACCAATGGGATGGTGAAATGTGGTGACAAGGAGCACCTATCCATCCTCTCCTACACCGCCAGCAGGATAGTGAAGTGTGGTGATATTAAGGACCCACCCAATACAAGGAGAGATCAAAATGGGACATGATAACATATTAATCAGCATCTAACAACATCAAGAACAACATTAGAGGAAGACAAGGGATATGCTAACATAGGATCAGAAAACAATAAGATCAAAGGGGCATAACTAGACGAGGCTGCACAGGCCACCACTTCAACCGCAGTGCTCCAGGAATAAAAACGAGTCCATAAAGGTTGCGGTGGCACGACCAGGGCCACCATGCTTACTAGGGACGTAAAGTAACTCTGACCAGATTCAGAGGTATGGGAGAGCGGATACCGGGATAAACAGGATCAGAAAATATTAAGAGCAAAAGGGATGCAATTTCAATGTAAAAAGGATCAGAGCAACACCTACGCTAAGGAGGTAAATGGGAGTCATTTATTCGGGCAGAACTGACAAAGGAGAGATGATGCAAACAAATTCAAGGTATCAAACATGATCAATTAGTGCATCTGAAGAAGTAAACAGTGAAAACTGATACAGCATCACCAACAGAGATGTTCAGGAAGTACCTGTCTGAATGTCTGAGGGAGAGAGGATCACACAGAACAGAAGAAAATAAACCCCAAGATCCAGCGGGGCAACTTGATATGGAACATGATTATGTTGAGTCAAGATCACCTCCAGTATCGGCTACAAACTGAAACTACCACATGCTAAGTTATGTGCCAGGCCCAACTGTTGGCCTGTTAAATCTGCAGATGATCATAAAGCAGTTTTTTGCACATGTAAATTTAACGAACTAGGTCAACCACAGGTGTCATAGCTCTTGCGCAGAGACTGTTCTCCTCTACAGGTTACACTGTCAGTAGACCTCCGACTTAACTCGTTATATTTCTGGCTGGGTGAATGGGCAAGGAAGACTTGAACTCTGGCACATGAATATAGTGCGAAGGTCGAGTCATGACGTAACAATTAGTGTGTGCCACACTTCAGACACGCCGACTACACCCCACACTGGGAGGCGGCCGTACTGGAGGTGTGGTGCAGGGACCTCCTGTAGCAGTCATCATGCAGAGTGTGTAAGGTTAACGGGTCGAACAGATGAAGGGACAAACATGGCTGTAGCATCAGACACATACCGCCATGATGCGTATAATCTACACACAAACAAGAGTTTCTCATGGCACATCGGTCCGTCTCTAGGCGTGGCAACCCCGGCCGGACACGCCACTATTAACCAAACAACCAAGAGGCTGTGCGCTTCACTAATGATTCCAGAGCTCGCGGCCTGCCCGTTCTGAGGACACCCTTGGCCACAATACACCAGAGATAAAACCATCTGCAGGTTACGGACGTGGCCGCTCCTCCCTCCAGGTGGTTGCCACAGGTGGCTCTGGGTGAGCAAGAATCAACTTCTTAGTAGATCCGGGTGATCAGGGCAAGCACTTCCGGTCCACATCATCAATATTGGCTCCTCAACCAACTGGTTACACACAAGTAGGCAAATTTAAACAAACATAAATACACAGGGTATAAAGACGGCGAAAAAGGTGGAGTACAACAATGTCTACCATTCAGTAATAAATAATTACAACAAATTAATAAATCTACTATGAACATCATATGGAAAAAAAAGAATAAAAAAAAAAACTTTTTCACGACTGTGACAAATGAGCAGAGCGATAGTCAGCTCCCGGTCCTACAACCTGCTTGATGAGGGAGGTATCAGAAGGAGGGCACGTGGTACCTCACCTTCAGCAGGTGGAGAGCACGTGGTACCTCACCTTCAGCAGGTGGATAGCACGTGGTACCTCACCTTCAGCAGGTGGAGGGCACGTGGTACCTCACCTTCAGCAGGTGGAGGGCACGCGGTACCTCACCTTCAGCAGGTGGAGGGCACGTGGTACCTCACCTTCAGCAGGTGGAGGGCACGTGGTACCTCACCTTCAGCAGGTGGAGGGCACGCGGTACCTCACCTTCAGCAGGTGGAGGGTACGTGGTACCTCACCTTCAGCAGGTGGAGGGCACGTGGTACCTCACCTTCAGCAGGTGGAGAGCACGTGGTACCTCACCTTCAGCAGGTGGAGGGCACGTGGTACCTCACCTTCAGCAGGTGGAGGGCACGCGGTACCTCACCTTCAGCAGGTGGAGGGCACGTGGTACCTCACCTTCAGCAGGTGGAGGGCACGTGGTACCTCACCTTCAGCAGGTGGAGGGCACGCGGTACCTCACCTTCAGCAGGTGGAGGGTACGTGGTACCTCACCTTCAGCAGGTGGAGGGCACGTGGTACCTCACCTTCAGCAGGTGGAGAGCACGTGGTACCTCACCTTCAGCAGGTGGAGGGCACGTGGTACCTCACCTTCAGCAGGTGGAGGGCACGTGGTACCTCACCTTCAGCAGGTGGAGAGCACGTGGTACCTCACCTTCAGCAGGTGGAGGGCACGTGGTACCTCACCTTCAGCAGGTGGAGGGCACGTGGTACCTCACCTTCAGCAGGTGGAGGGCACGTGGTACCTCACCTTCAGCAGGTGGAGAGCACGTGGTACCTCACCTTCAGCAGGTGGAGGGCACGTGGTACCTCACCTTCAGCAGGTGGAGGGCACGTGGTACCTCACCTTCAGCAGGTGGAGGGCACGTGGTACCTCACCTTCAGCAGGTGGAGAGCACGTGGTACCTCACCTTCAGCAGGTGGAGAGCACGTGGTACCTCACCTTCAGCAGGTGGAGGGCACGTGGTACCTCACCTTCAGCAGGTGGAGAGCACGTGGTACCTCACCTTCAGCAGGTGGAGAGCACGTGGTACCTCACCTTCAGCAGGTGGAGGGCACGTGGTACCTCACCTTCAGCAGGTGGATAGCACGTGGTACCTCACCTTCAGCAGGTGGAGGGCACGTGGTACCTCACCTTCAGCAGGTGGAGAGCACGTGGTACCTCACCTTCAGCAGGTGGAGAGCACGTGGTACCTCACCTTCAGCAGGTGGAGAGCACGTGGTACCTCACCTTCAGCAGGTGGAGGGCACGTGGTACCTCACCTTCAGCAGGTGGATAGCACGTGGTACCTCACCTTCAGCAGGTGGAGAGCACGTGGTACCTCACCTTCAGCAGGTGGAGGGCACGTGGTACCTCACCTTCAGCAGGTGGAGGGCACGTGGTACCTCACCTTCAGCAGGTGGAGAGCACGTGGTACCTCACCTTCAGCAGGTGGAGGGCACGTGGTACCTCACCTTCAGCAGGTGGATAGCACGTGGTACCTCACCTTCAGCAGGTGGAGGGCACGTGGTACCTCACCTTCAGCAGGTGGAGAGCACGTGGTACCTCACCTTCAGCAGGTGGAGGGCACGTGGTACCTCACCTTCAGCAGGTGGATAGCACGTGGTACCTCATCTTCAGCAGGTGGAGGGCACGTGGTACCTCACCTTCAGCAGGTGGAGGGCACGTGGTACCTCACCTTCAGCAGGTGGAGAGCACGTGGTACCTCACCTTCAGCAGGTGGAGAGCACGTGGTACCTCACCTTCAGCAGGTGGAGGGCACGTGGTACCTCACCTTCAGCAGGTGGAGAGCACGTGGTACCTCACCTTCAGCAGGTGGAGAGCACGTGGTACCTCACCTTCAGCAGGTGGAGGGCACGTGGTACCTCACCTTCAGCAGGTGGATAGCACGTGGTACCTCACCTTCAGCAGGTGGAGGGCACGTGGTACCTCACCTTCAGCAGGTGGAGGGCACGTGGTACCTCACCTTCAGCAGGTGGAGGGCACGTGGTACCTCACCTTCAGCAGGTGGAGGGTACGTGGTACCTCACCTTCAGCAGGTGGAGAGCACGTGGTACCTCACCTTCAGCAGGTGGAGAGCACGTGGTACCTCACCTTCAGCAGGTGGAGAGCACGTGGTACCTCACCTTCAGCAGGTGGAGGGCACGTGGTACCTCACCTTCAGCAGGTGGAGGGCACGTGGTACCTTACCTTCAGCAGGTGGAGAGCACGTGGTACCTCACCTTCAGCAGGTGGAGAGCACGTGGTACCTCACCTTCAGCAGGTGGAGAGCACGTGGTACCTCACCTTCAGCAGGTGGAGGGTACGTGGTACCTCACCTTCAGCAGGTGGAGAGCACGTGACACCTCACCTTCAGCAGGTGGAGGGCACGTGGTACCTCACCTTCAGCAGGTGGAGAGCACGTGGTACCTCACCTTCAGCAGGTGGAGGGCACGTGGTACCTCACCTTCAGCAGGTGGAGAGCACGTGGTACCTCACCTTCAGCAGGTGGAGAGCACGTGGTACCTCACCTTCAGCAGGTGGAGGGTACGTGGTACCTCACCTTCAGCAGGTGGAGAGCACGTGACACCTCACCTTGAGCAGGTGGAGAGCACTAACAACAGTGACGGTCACTGTTCCCCTGTAGCACAGCAGCAGTTAACCCACTCTTCCCTGCCTCACTGTTAACCCACTCTTCCCTGCCTCACTGTTAACCCACTCTTCCCTGCCTCACTGTTAACCCACTCTTCCCTGCCTCACTGTTAACCCACTCTTCCCTGCCTCACTGTTAACCCACTCTTCCCTGCCTCACTGTTAACCCACTCTTCCCTGCCTCACTGTTAACCCACTCTTCCCTGCCTCACTGTTAACCCACTCTTCCCTGCCTCACTGTTAACCCACTCTTCCCTGCCTCACTGTTAACCCACTCTTCCCTGCCTCACTGTTAACCCACTCTTCCCTGCCTCACTGTTCAACTCATACAATCTGCTTCCTTGTTACGCCCGGCAAACCACCTCGTACATACGCCAGCGCGACACTCCATTCATTGTCTTACTACAACCCAATCCAAACCTGATATTCTAAACTCAGAAACTACAGCAAAGTTACATTCATTCTTCCCGTCAGAAACAAGAAGTCTTTATGTTTCCAACACAACAGAGATAACTTTTACTCATGTCTACAAGTGTCCATAGCCTAACATTTATCCACGTTAGTTAGTCAGTAATTTACTTTTAAAGTTCATATAAACTGGCACTTACACTTTGACATAAGTCTTTAAAAAGTTTAACAATACAAATAAAATGTGAATGAAAATGTAGACAACCTTCAAGCCAGTCTGGTCACGTGGGCTCCGGGAGAGGGTCGACCATTTGCCCAGGAGGTAAGGCGCCATCTCCCGGCCACAACCAGTCTAGCACAAGTGGGTCACAATTCGACCATATTGGCCAACCATACAACTGACTGACAGTGACAACAGTCATTACGTATTTGTCAATCCATCACTACTTCTTACTGATGTTGAATGTAAGGTGTGAGACCAGTTTACCTGTCGTGTCTCTTGATAATGACAGGATACACCTTCCTCCAGGCCACAGCCTTCCTCTTCTCCATACTTCACCACTCCTGCTACCCATCTGCATCGTCGTCTTCTGTACTTGCCATCCAGCAGACCACTCGTACAACCAGATATTCTAACCTTGAGCCAGATCCTCCATACTTACAGATCCTCTTCAGACTTTCCTGCCCCATCAGCTCTTCATCATGCATCACACTAACGCTCTCATCTCACTTTAAAAATTCTTGTGACCACACGACAATCTCAGGGCTTGTACTATTCCAAGGTTCCTGTTCCTGCAGACCCTCACGGGAACACACGCGCTCGCCTGACGTCCATCGCACCATATATGACGCAGACCAACCGACATAATCAGTAGATCATTTTCCATAAACCTTGCCTACACCTATATCACTGGCTCACTACACATTCGTCCCTCACCTTTCCCCAATACGCTAATATCTTGAGCTGTCTCGTCCACCATACCCGTCTTATGATAAACTTGGCCTGAGCTAATGGTCAAGAGCCTCTCTCCCTGACTCAATGAGAAATTCACAAAACACGATACAGTATACAATGAAAACAAAAAAACCTGAGTCTTCCATATCTTGCTGACGTCATACGTGCGTAATGCTAATTTTTACTTAATCTGACGCATCATAATGCTTCTCGATCCGTCCACTCTACTCCAAAAGTTACAATCATTTTATAAACAAAAAAACTTAACTGTATCTTTGTTTTCTACCAGCTTCCCTCCCTCGCCAGGGCAGTGCCCCTTCCACCTGGCACCTGTAGCTATCTCCCTCCCGTCTTCCTCACAAGCATTTCTTGCCTTACGTACTAAACTTTCTTATGGTACAACATTTAGCCCTTCGTTACTCACCCTTTCATGATGACCCCACACACTTGTTCACCACACTTTCCTCTACATCATCCATTATCCACACACCTGTCCTCGCCCATGGCCTACACATCTGTCCTCACCCCTGCCTGGCCCACACACACCTGTCCTCACCCCTGGTCCAAACACCTGTCCTCACCCCTGGTCCACACACCTGTCCTCGCCCATGGCCTACACACCTGTCATCATCCCTGCCTGGCCCACACACTTGTCCTCACCCCTGGTCCAAACACCTGTCCTTCATTATTATAACTCTAGTTCCCCCAACACCTCACTACCTCTGGGTGTTCGCCATCACCAGTACAAACTCATCCTAAACTCACTATCTTCCTACAACCTGTCTATGGCTGACAAGCTATTTCATCACTTTTTGGTGACCTGACCTAGTACGTACAGGAAGCACTACGCTATCCCCCAGTCTTGTGACCCACCCACTGTGGCCTGCTCACTACCAGGCATGGGGTGGTAATAGGGTAAGTCTTGGTGGCAGTGGTGTGGGTAGTGGTGGTGATGACAGGGGGTGGTACTGGTTCTGAGTGTAGTAGTGGTAGTGGCGGCACCTACGGATCATCACTCGATCACCACACCTCACATCCTCGTTGGTCGGTACAACAACAGTCATCTGCCTCACACACGCACCCCACCAACACTGACCACCAGCAGGCCCACAACCTGTCGTCCTGTGTCCCGGGAACTCTGGGACCAAGGTACACTGTCCCAAAGGTCCCAGCACCCAACCTCGTCTACTCCACACTATATTGCTAACTTCCATCTGTAACGGTGGTGCCCCTCCCACAGCACGGTGGCCTGGCCATGGCGAGGCAAACGTGGGATGAAGCAATATGGTTGGTCTTGTATCATCATTGTCATCCTGGCTGCCATCATGCACTGAGTACAATAGCGGCAGCTGATCTACAGCTGACATACGACTTTTGTGTATGTGGAAGCAGAACGGTCAATACATAAAGGAACTGGGATATACGCGTCTTACGTACATACGATTATAATACACCAATCAAGTATTTCAACAAGCCACGATAATCTAGCAGAAAGAACTAACATAACAAAGATGTGTGTTTGTATAGCACTACTATATGACTATGTACAGTTAAGACTCTACTTCAGGCCTGAAGCTCTGTAGGAGCAAGAGACGACCTCTGTGACAAGAGACTACTACTACTACATTAAGCCTAAAACTAACAGGTGGTAATACGAGGGGCCAAGACATAGCACAGAGCTGACTTGTGCATGGTAAAGAATGGAACCTGAAACACAGGCAGGACAAGAGGGACGTACTAGATGTGGGACCACGAGCTGCATGGCACGGAGTAACTCTGACGTGGAACAAGAATGTAGTCGAGATGGAAGAGTGTCTACTTTACTCTGACAATTGGAAGCCAGTTGGAGCGGCAACACTGGCCTGGGTCATGTTGATCCTCAAGATGAACCAATCATTACAACCAGGCGAACCAGAGACACTTATTATTATAAGTTATTGTTCATAACACGAGGAGGTGTTCCTGTACATCATAACACGAGGAGGTGTTCTTGTACATCATAACTCGAAGAGGTGTTCTTGTACATCATAACTCGAAGAGGTGTTCTTGTACATCATAACACGAGATGTTCTTGTACATCATAACACGAGGAGTTGTTCTTGTACATCATAACACGAGGAGGTGTTCTTGTATATCATAACACGAGGAGGTGTTCTTGTACATCATAACACGAGGAGGTGTTCTTGTACATCATAACACGAGGAGGTGTTCTTGTACATCATAACACGAGCAGGTGTTCTTGTACATCATAACACGAGCAGGTGTTCTTGTACATCAAGCTGGATAACATTAAGAAACTGAGCAGCTGTTCTCGAGTGTTGATACTCGTTCAATGAAGGCTAATGTATGACGCCAAGAAGAGGTGGCTGCTGGAATGTAGACAAGATGCGTTGTAACTGTGTTTCCTGATGGAGGAGCAACGAGATCTTGAGGTACCTGACCACTTTCTCAGTACATAAGGTGACATGACATCCAGTGGGCATAATGACCAGAACGCCCACCTAACCATGAAAGGTCTGGTGAAAGGTCACACGCCATCATGCCTACGAGTAGCTGCTAGGCAGCCGCGAGTTATCTGCCAGTATCTCCCCGACCACGGTTCAGTCTTTCATGATGAACAAAGAACCCCCTGCAACGAGCGAGGGACCATACTTCAGCTGTAGCGTTATGGTGACCACGTGCACGGACCCTCCCACCTTGGCTGGCCAGTCCTCACGTCCACCACCACCAAACATCCTGCCACAAACATACATGTCCAGGGGCCACGATTACCCACCTTTCAACGCCTTCCTACAGCCATGTATGTATGAATGTATGTATATACTCCTCAGACCCGCTAGTTACACAGGTCAATAAACACTGCTTCGTAGTAATGAGGCCCTACCAGTACAACGCTCCTTCCCTAACCACTTCCTACGTGGAATTACTGTCTTTATATTAACAATGTATAAGAAAAGCTCAGCAATGCATGATACCAGACTCTTCCACGTCCGTGTCCACTACACAATCATATATAAATATATATATATATATATATATATATATATATATATATATATATATATACATATATATATATATATATATATATATATATATATATATATATTATCATTATTATTAATATCTATTATTTTGCTTTGTTGCAGTCTCCCGCGTTAACGAGGTAGCGCAAGGAAACAGACGAAAGAATGGCCCAACCCACTCACATGCACATGTATATACATACAAGTCCACAAACGCACATATACATACCTATACATCTCAACGTATACATATATATACATACACAGACATATACATATATACACATGTACATAATTCATAGTCTGCCTTTATTCATTCCCATCGCCACCCCGCCACACATGAAATAACAACCCCCTCCCCCCTCATGTACGCGAGGTAGCGCTAGGAAAAGACAACAAAGACCACATTCGTTCACACTCAGTCTCTAGCTGTCATGAATAATGCACCGAAACCACAGCTCCCTTTCCACATCCAGTCCCCACAAAACTTTCCATGGTTTACCCCAGACGCTTCACATTCCCTGGTTCAATCCATTGACAGCACGTCAACCCCGGTATACCACATCGTTCCAATTCACTCTATTCCTTGCACACCTTTCACCCTCCTGCATGTTCAGGCAGGCCCAGATCACTCAAAATCTTTTTCACTCCATCTTACCACCTCCAATTTGGTCTCCCACTTCTCCTCGCTCCCTCCACCTCCGACACATATATCCTCTTGGTCAATCTTTCCTCACCCATTCTCTCCATGTGACCAAACCATTTCAAAACACCCTCTTCTGCTCTCTCAACCACACTCTTTTTATTACCACACATCTCTCTTACCCTTTCATTCCTTACTCGATCAAACCACCTCACACCACATATTGTCCTCAAACATCTCATTTCCAGCACATCCACCCTCCTCCGCACAACTCTATAGCCCACGCCTCGCAACCATATAACATTGTTGGAACCGCTATTCCTTCAAACATACCCATTTTTGCTTTCCGAGATAATGTTCTCGACTTCCACACATTCTCCAACGCTCCCAGAACTTTCGCCCTCTTCCCCACCCTATGATTCACTTCCGCTTCCATAGTTCCATCCGCTGCCAAATCCACTCCCAGATATCTAAAACACTTCACTTCCTCCTGTTTTTCTCCATTCAAACTTATCTCCCAATTGACTTGTTCCTCAACCCTGCTGTACCTAATAACCTTGCTCTTATTCACATTTACTCTCAGTTTTCTTCTTTCACACACTTTACCAAACTCAAGTCACCAGCTTCTGCAATTTCTCACATGAATCAGCCACCAGCGCTGTATCATCAGCGAACAACAACTGACTCACTTTCCAAGCTCTCTCATCCACAACAGACTGCATACTTGCCCCTCTTTCCAAAACTCTTGCATTCACCTCCCTAACAACCCCATCCATAAACAAATTAAACAACCATGGAGACATCACACACCCCTGCCGCAAACCTACATTCACTGAGAACCAATCACTTTCCTCTCTTCCTACACTTACACATGCCTTACATCCTCGATAAAAACTTTTCACTGTCTCTAACAACTTGCTTCCCACACCAAATATTCTTAATACCTTCCACAGAGCATCTCTATCAACTCTATCATATGCCTTCTCCAGATCCATAAATGCTACATACAAGTCCATTTGCTTTTCTAAGTATTTCTCACATACATTCTTCAAAGCAAACACCTGATCCACACATCCTCTACCACTTCTGAAACCACATTGCTCTTCCCCAATCTGATGCTCTGTACATGCCTTCACCCTCTCAATCAATCTATCAATCATGTGAGAAACTGCAGAAGCTGGTGACTGAGTTTGGTAAAGTGTGTGAAAGAAGAAAGTTAAGAGTAAATGTGAATAAGAGCAAGGTTATTAGGTACAGAAGGGTTGAGGGTCAAGTCAATTGGGAGGTGAGTTTGAATGGAGAAAAACTGGAGGAAGTGAAGTGTTTTAGATATCTGGGAGTGGATCTGGCAGCGGATGGAAACATGGAAACGGAAGTCGATCATAGGGTGGGGGAGGGGGCGAAAATTCTGGGAGCCTTGAAGAATGTGTGGAAGTCGAGAACATTATCTCGGAAAGCAAAAATGGGTATGTTTGAAGGAATAGTGGTTCCAACAATGTTGTATGGTTGCGAGGCGTGGACTATGGATAGAGTTGTGCGCAGGAGGATGGATGTGCTGGAAATGAGATGTTTGAGGACAATGTGTGGTGTGAGGTGCTTTGATCGAGTAAGTAACGTAAGGGTAAGAGAGATGTGTGGAAATAAAAAGAGCATGGTTGAGAGAGCAGAAGAGGGTGTTTTGAAATGGTTTGGTCACATGGAGAGAATGAGTGAGGAAAGATTGACCAAGAGGATATATGTGTCGGAGGTGGAGGGAACGAGGAGAAGAGGGAGACCAAATTGGAGGTGGAAAGATGGAGTGAAAAAGATTTTGTGTGATCGGGGCCTGAACATGCAGGAGGGTGAAAGGAGGGCAAGGAATAGAGTGAATTGGAGCGATGTGGTATACCGGGGTTGACGTGCTGTCAGTGGATTGAATCAAGGCATGTGAAGCGTCTGGGGTAAACCATGGAAAGCTGTGTAGGTATGTATATTTGCGTGTGTGGACGTATGTATATACATGTGTATGGGGGTGGGTTGGGCCATTTCTTTCGTCTGTTTCCTTGCGCTACCTCGCAAACGAGGGAGACAGCGACAAAGCAAAAAAAAAAAAAAAAAAATATATATATATATTCTATACATATTCGCCATTTTCCGCGTCAGCGAGGTAGCGTTAAGAACAGAGGACTGAGCCTTAGAGTGAATAACCTCACTTGCCTCCTTCTCTGTTCCTTCTTTTGGAAAATTATAAAAGGGAAGGGGGGATTTCCAGTCCCCCCGTTCCCTCCCCTTTTGGTCGCCTTCTACGACACGTAGGCAATACGTGGCAAGTATTCTTTCTCCTCTATTCCCAGGGATATAGGTACGATCACTTATATCAGAAAAGGTAGCAAAAACAAATGCTATTATCAAAGAGGAAGCAGTGCACAATTCATTACACAAATGTGTAATGTTTAATCTTTAATTGTTACACATTTCATTGCACAAATGTTTAATGTTTAATCTTCTTTAATTGTTAAGAACTTTGATCAGTTTATGATACAAAAGAAGTGCAAAAATTCACTTCTGAATGCTCAAGCTCTGATCCAAGCAAATGTGAATAAATGTCTTCCTAAATGATGAACAATGACGTTCCTCTAGTCGTATACAAACTATTGCAATGTACTGGTTCCTTATGATAAATGGTGTCTCTCTTCTTTACCCTTCAATAATTATACAAAACTTGATGGGTTACTCTGGAATACTAAAGTTTTTGTGATGATTCTGCCATACTTATTCATGGAAAAAGACAGGAATAAATTCTTCTAGGAATGTAAAAGTTATCAATGGCACAGAATTAAGTAAAAACTAATGATTCATAAGAGAAAATGTAATGATATGTACCTCTGCCTGCCAAACCTCATCCCAATATGTATGTTTGAACGTGATAAAAGGTAAGACATTCACAAGGAACTTCAAGAGGTTACCAAAACCTATTCATCTAGGTATATAACTGTGATGTCTGCTTCCTCTGGGAACTCCCACTGGAGAATGGCCACAGTAGAAGTCTCCATAACTGGCGAACTCCAGTGCTTCCCCCCCCCCCACACACACACAAGCCACTGGCAGAGGGCAACTCCATAGCAGGTATACCAAAAGCTCAATTATAGATGGTATAAAATATGTAATGGTCCATTGTGTTCTGCTGTGGCAATTCCATTAAAATCTTCATATAGATGAAAACAATAAATTTATAATATTTGTAACAGTTATTACTTTTACAAAGTCCTCAATACTGAAATGATGCAATGAAGAGCAAATACTTATGTTTAAAGCTATATGATTTATGATAATTTCAACAGCCCTAGAGTACCGTTACTTTTTTCATATCAATAAAAGTAACTAAAAGATCCAATAATTATCCACAAAACTATAATTAACATTAATAAAAATATACAAGTTGTTCAGTATTAACCTTTACATAATGTTACATTACCTATGAAGTAATGCAACATAGCACAAAAAAAAAATTGGCCTAGTACATTTAAGTAAGTACACAACCGAAGTTATGTCAAAAATATCTTAAAAGATTTCAAGTTAGTGCTCTTGATATCTACTATGAAATCAGCAGTATAACTCATCGCTACATAACTTACAAGTATATATGAGTCACATTTATAATTCTTCTGCATTTCCTTTGCTCTTCTATTTGCTGGTAATTATGTCTCGCTCGTTTTTCCGGAATACCAGAACCTGCATCAGTGTCCTTGCGTCTTATCAGGGTCTGCTGGATGTGTTGCCTCTCCCTCTTTAGGTCAGCAGTACGATCTTTTTCCAAATTTCCTTCAGTACGACTAGTTCTCCGACCATCTGCCATCTTCACACCATACTAAAAAGCAGCTTTTGGCATAGCTTCTCTCTTGTTGCTTCATGTAATCTTTGTATTCTTCCTGTGTATCCAGTCCCAACGACCAACTGGACCTTCCTTGTTATCCATGATGTAGTTAGCTTCATCATCTGAATCAACAATGGCACTTGCACCTCTGCCATACCGGGATAACACTGAACTCATCCACCACCACTAACAAACTCTTCATTTGTTTTGGCTGTTGTTGTTGTTGTTGTTGTTGTTGTTGTTGTTGTTGTAAGTGTTGTGGTGGGTGTGTTTGATGTTGTTGTGTCACCTGTTGTTGTTGTTGTTGTTGTTGTAAGTGTTGTGGTGGGTGTGTTTGATGTTGTTGTGTCACCTGTTGTTGTTGTTGTAAGTGTTGTGGTGGGTGTGTTTGATGTTGTTGTGTCACCTGTTGTTGTTGTTGTTGTTGTTGTTGTTGTTGTAAGTGTTGTGGTGGGTGTGTTTGATGTTGTTGTGTCACCTGTTGTTGTTGTAAGTGTTGTGGTGGGTGTGTTTGATGCTGTTGTGTCACCTGTTGTTGTTGTTGTAAGTGTTGTGGTGGGTGTGTTTGATGTTGTTGTGTCACCTGTTGTTGTTGTTGTTGTAAGTGTTGTGGTGGGTGTGTTTGATGTTGTTGTGTCACCTGTTGTTGTTGTTGTTGTTGTTGTTGTTGTAAGTGTTGTGGTGGGTGTGTTTGATGTTGTTGTGTCACCTGTTGTTGTTGTTGTTGTAAGTGTTGTGGTGGGTGTGTTTGATGTTGTTGTGTCACCTGTTGTTGTTGTAAGTGTTGTGGTGGGTGTGTTTGATGTTGTTGTGTCACCTGTTGTTGTTGTAAGTGTTGTGGTGGGTGTGTTTGGTGTTGTTGTGTCACCTGTTGTTGTTGTTGTAAGTGTTGTGGTGGGTGTTTGATGTTGTTGTGTCACCTGTTGTTGTTGTTGTAAGTGTTGTGGTGGGTGTGTTTGATGTTGTTGTGTCACCTGTTGTTGTTGTTGTAAGTGTTGTGGTGGGTGTGTTTGATGTTGTGTCACCTGTTGTTGTTGTTGTTGTTGTTGTTGTTGTTGTAAGTGTTGTGGTGGGTGTGTTTGATGTTGTTGTGTCACCTGTTGTTGTAAGTGTTGTGATGGGTGTGTTTGATGTTGTTGTGTCACCTGTTGTTGTTGTTGTTGTTGTTGTTGTAAGTGTTGTGGTGGGTGTGTTTGATGTTGTTGTGTCACCTGTTGTTGTTGTAAGTGTTGTGGTGGGTGTGTTTGATGTTGTTGTGTCACCTGTTGTTGTTGTAAGTGTCGTGGTGGGTGTGTTTGATGCTGTTGTGTCACCTGTTGTTGTTGTTGTTGTTGTAAGTGTTGTGGTGGGTGTGTTTGATGTTGTTGTGTCACCTGTTGTTGTTGTTGTTGTTGTTGTTGTTGTAAGTGTTGTGGTGGGTGTGTTTGATGTTGTTGTGTCACCTGCTGTTGTTGTTGTTGTTGTTGTTGTTGCAAGTGTAGTGTTTGATGTTGTTGTGTCACCTGTTGTTGTTGTTGTAAGTGTTGTGGTGGGTGTGTTTGATGTTGTTGTGTCAACTGTTGTTGTTGTTGTAAGTGTTGTGGTGGGTGTGTTTGATGTTGTTGTGTCACCTGTTGTTGTTGTTGTTGTTGTTGTAAGTGTTGTGGTGGGTGTGTTTGATGTTGTTGTGTCACCTGTTGTTGTTGTTGTTGTTGTTGTAAGTGTTGTGGTGGGTGTGTTTGATGTTGTTGTGTCACCTGTTGTTGTTGTTGTTGTTGTAAGTGTTGTGGTGGGTGTGTTTGATGTTGTTGTGTCACCTGTTGTTGTGTTGTTGTTGTTGTTGTTGTAAGTGTTGTGGTGGGTGTGTTTGATGTTGTTGTGTCACCTGTTGTTGTTGTTGTAAGTGTTGTGGTGGGTGTGTTTGATGTTGTTGTGTCACCTGTTGTTGTTGTTGTAAGTGTTGTGGTGGGTGTGTTTGATGTTGTTGTGTCACCTGATGTTGTTGTTGTTGTAAGTGTTGTGGTGGGTGTGTTTGATGTTGTTGTGTCACCTGTTGTTGTTGTTGTAAGTGTTGTGGTGGGTGTGTTGATGTTGTTGTGTCACCTGATGTTGTTGTTGTTGTAAGTGTTGTGGTGGGTGTGTTTGATGTTGTTGTGTCACCTGTTGTTGTTGTTGTTGTAAGTGTTGTGGTGGGTGTGTTTGATGTTGTTGTGTCACCTGTTGTTGTTGTTGTTGTTGTAAGTGTTGTGGTGGGTGTGTTTGATGTTGTTGTGTCACCTGTTGTTGTTGTTGTAAGTGTTGTGGTGGGTGTGTTTGATGTTGTTGTGTCACCTGTTGTTGTTGTTGTAAGTGTTGTGGTGGGTGTGTTTGATGTTGTGTCACCTGTTGTTGTTGTTGTAAGTGTTGTGGTGGGTGTGTTTGATGTTGTGTCACCTGTTGTTGTTGTTGTTGTTGTTGTAAGTGTTGTGGTGGGTGTGTTTGATGTTGTTGTGTCGCCTGTTGTTGTTGTTGTAAGTGTTGTGGTGGGTGTGTTTGATGTTGTTGTGTCACCTGTTGTTGTTGTTGTAAGTGTTGTGGTGGGTGTGTTTGATGTTGTTGTGTCACCTATTGTTGTTGTTGTTGTTGTTGTTGTTGTTGTAAGTGTTGTGGTGGGTGTGTTTGATGTTGTTGTGTCACCTGTTGTTGTTGTAAGTGTTGTGGTGGGTGTGTTTGATGTTGTTGTGTCACCTGTTGTTGTTGTTGTTAGTGTTGTGGTGGGTGTGTTTGATGTTGTTGTGTCACCTGTTGTTTGTTGTTGTAAGTGTTTGAGGTGGGTTGTTTGATGTTGTTGTGTCACCTGTTGTTGTTGTTGTAAGTGTTGTGGTGGGTGTGTTTGATGTTGTGTCACCTGTTGTTGTTGTTGTTGTTGTTGTAAGTGTTGTGGTGGGTGTGTTTGATGTTGTTGTGTCACCTGATGTTGTTGTTGTTGTAAGTGTTGTGGTGGGTGTGTTTGATGTTGTTGTGTCACCTGTTGTTGTTGTTGTAAGTGTTGTGGTGGGTGTGTTTGATGTTGTTGTGTCACCTGTTGTTGTTGTTGTTGTTGTTGTAAGTGTTGTGGTGGGTGTGTTTGATGTTGTTGTGTCACCTGTTGTTGTTGTTGTTGTTGTTGTTGTGTTGTGGTGGGTGTGTTTGATGTTGTTGTGTCACCTGTTGTTGTTGTTGTTGTTGTTGTAAGTGTTGTGGTGGGTGTGTTTGATGTTGTTGTGTCACCTGTTGTTGTTGTTGTTGTTGTTGTAAGTGTTGTGGTGGGTGTGTTTGATGTTGTTGTGTCACCTGTTGTTGTTGTTGTTGTTGTTGTAAGTGTTGTGGTGGGTGTGTTTGATGTTGTTGTGTCACATGTGGTTGGGGAGGGGCTTGAGGGACCTGTGTGTCAGCATTATCTCCGCTCCGGAGGGCCATTATGCCTGTCGCCTCTCTTGTGCAGCACGCATCTCATTCTTCACTTCGTGAGCTGAAGGGCTGAAGTATGAAAGCCTTTCCTTTCTCTATCATGTTCTCGATCACGATCATGACTATCACAATCCCTATCTCTATCATGTTCTCGATCACGATCATGACTATCACAATCCCTATCTCTATCATGTTCTCTCTCCTTTTCTCTGTCTCCGTCTCTTCATGTGGAAGCTTGCGGTCTAATTTGTACCACTTTCACGGTCACGACCAGGAGCTATGATCTTTGTCTCGGCCACTGGCCTTCCCCACACATGCCACATAGATACAGTCATCATCTCCAGTCCGGCCTACATATTTATTTTTGTCTTTGTCTTTCTTTTTCTGCTTCTTGTTGGCTCGTCCAGTGCTTTGGTGTGACAAAATGTGAGCAAGTTTCTTCATTATGATGTCATTGGTTGTAAATGTTGCTTGCATATTCTCAATAGTTTGGAGGTCATCATCAAGGTTAATGACATATGCCGCCATACGGCCAGTAAGGAACAAGTTAACAAACAGGTGGTTCTGGATTGAAAATGCTGCTGAAGATGCGATCACCAAAATTTGTCTCATCTTCCTGAGAGAACTGCAGATGTTTTGTTGTATCGCATACAATGGGCCGCTCTATTTCTACCAGCACCTCAGACCCCTTAAGTAGAATCTATGATCGTACCTTCTGCAAGAGCAGATAATCCAAACCTTTTACTAATGAGTGCGTTCCATATTACCAGCTACAAATTTGTATTCTTGGATCAGTTGCTTACGACGCTCAACAGCATCCAAACCTAATTTAAGATTTGGCCAACAGTTCGATACCCTCCCATACATCGCCATAATGTCCTTAATTTGGGCATTCAGTCGGTAGACCCGTCTAAGCTAACATGAAAAAATGTTCAAGCAATATACGGGAGATTGTCCTGGATGACGTCATCAGCTCACGAGAGAGAGAGAGAGAGAGAGAGAGAGAGAGAGAGAGAGAGAGAGAGAGAGAGAGAGAGAGAGAGAGAGAGAGAGAGAGGTTACTTCAGTTAAGAAGTGCTGAGGTTAGGGTAGAAGGGTGTGGCAGACCTGAGCGGGCCCTGGTCTGGGTGAACATCACAGCAAGGTACGCAGTCCTTCCCTCCACACAAGTCAAGAGAAAGTGCCGGTTATAAACACTGCAAGAATATAAAATAACATGAAGGTTGTAATTAGTGTGTTGTTACATGAGACAACCAGCACAACAGTATGTTAAGCATACCAGTAATTACCACCAGGTATGAATACTCTCACAAGGTCAGCCCGGCACCCAACCCTAATTGGACAACATACGAGGCGCCACTGTGGTAACAGTGGCCGTCACCTGGACACACTGTACCCACCCAACGTCCGTCCACATAACACAACATTATCATTACCTCCCTCAGCCGGTACCTTGTGTTGCACTACACAACCCATACTCTGCAACCACTACACATCCCATACTCTGCAACCACTACACATCCCATACTCTGCAACCACTACACATCCCATACTCTGCAACCACTACACAACCCATACTCTGCAACCACTACACATCCCATACTCTGCAACCACTACACATCCCATACTCTGCAACCACTACACATCCCATACTCTGCAACCACTACACATCCCATACTCTGCAACCACTACACAACCCATACTCTGCAACCACTACACATCCCATACTCTGCAACCACTACACAACCCATACTCTGCAACCACTACACATCCCATACTCTGCAACCACTACACATCCCATACTCTGCAACCACTACACATCCCATACTCTGCAACCACTACACATCCCATACTCTGCAACCACTACACATCCCATACTCTGCAACCACTACACATCCCATACTCTGCAACCACTACACAACCCATACTCTGCAACCACTACACATCCCATACTCTGCAACCACTACACATCCCATACTCTGCAACCACTACACATCCCATACTCTGCAACCACTACACATCCCATACTCTGCAACCACTACACAACCCATACTCTGCAACCACTACACATCCCATACTCTGCAACCACTACACATCCCATACTCTGCAACCACTACACATCCCATACTCTGCAACCACTACACATCCCATACTCTGCAACCACTACACAACCCATACTCTGCAACCACTACACAACCCATACTCTGCAACCACTACACAACCCATACTCTGCAACCACTACACATCCCATACTCTGCAACCACTACACATCCCATACTCTGCAACCACTACACAACCCATACTCTGCAACCACTACACAACCCATACTCTGCAACCACTACACAACCCATACTCTGCAACCACTACATAACCCATACTCTGCAACCACTACACATCCCATACTCTGCAACCACTACACAACCCATACTCTGCAACCACTACACAACCCATACTCTGCAACCACTACACAACCCATACTCTGCAACCAGTACACAACCCATACTCTGCAACCACTACACATCCCATACTCTGCAACCACTACACATCCCATACTCTGCAACCACTACACATCCCATACTCTGCAACCACTACACAACCCATACTCTGCAACCACTACACAACCCATACTCTGCAACCACTACACATCCCATACTCTGCAACCACTACACATCCCATACTCTGCAACCACTACACAACCCATACTCTGCAACCACTACACAACCCATACTCTGCAACCACTACACAACCCATACTCTGCAACCACTACACAACCCATACTCTGCAACCACTACACATCCCATACTCTGCAACCACTACACATCCCATACTCTGCAACCACTACACATCCCATACTCTGCAACCACTACACAACCCATACTCTGCAACCACTACACAACCCATACTCTGCAACCACTACACAACCCATACTCTGCAACCACTACACATCCCATACTCTGCAACCACTACACATCCCATACTCTGCAACCACTACACAACCCATACTCTGCAACCACTACACAACCCATACTCTGCAACCACTACACAACCCATACTCTGCAACCACTACACAACCCATACTCTGCAACCACTACACAACCCATACTCTGCAACCACTACACATCCCATACTCTGCAACCACTACACAACCCATACTCTGCAACCACTACACATCCCATACTCTGCAACCACTACACAACCCATACTCTGCAACCACTACACAACCCATACTCTGCAACCACTACACAACCCATACTCTGCAACCACTATACAACCCATACTCTGCAACCACTACACAACCCATACTCTGCAACAACTACACAACCCATACTCTGCAACCACTACACAACCCATACTCTGCAACCACTATACAACCCATACTCTGCAACCACTACACAACCCATACTCTGCAACCACTACACAACCCATACTCTGCAACCACTACACAACCCATACTCTGCAACCACTACACATCCCATACTCTGCAACCACTACACAACCCATACTCTGCAACCACTACACATCCCATACTCTGCAACCACTACACATCCCATACTCTGCAACCACTACACATCCCATACTCTGCAACCACTACACATCCCATACTCTGCAACCACTACACATCCCATACTCTGCAACCACTACACATCCCATACTCTACAGTGCAGCAACCACTACACATCCCATACTCTACAGTGCAGCACCCACTACACATCCCATATTCTACAGGGCAGCAACCACTACACATCCCATACTCTACAGGTCAGCAACCACTACACATCCCATATTCTACAGGGCAGCAGCCACTACACATCCCATACTCTACAGGTCAGCAACCACTACACATCCCATACTCTACAGTGCAGCAACCACTACACACTACCTTATCAAAGAAGGGAGATCTTGATTGGTATCGAGTGTTTATGTAATGGTGTGAGGAGTAAAGAAGAAAGGGTTGGGATTACTGCTCATTACGAGGCTGGAGGTTACTTGTTGCTCTGGAGTGCCCAACATCCAAGGTGAAACTGGATAATTCAAGTCCAACACCACCATGTGGGGCAAACTGCATATTATACATTGTATATAACATGATGTATGTATTCCATTGCGAACGCACTCGGCATTCTAAACCTGCGAAGATCAACAAGAACCCGACGTAGGGCAGGGCGTTAGGACCAGCCTGGTGACGCACCAGGGTAAAAAAGGAAATAAAAAAGGTAAAAATCAGGTTTGTGCCACCTCCCCCGGCCTCAGCCGGCCAAACATTATATACAATATTACAACGGACGCAAATATCTTCAGGGACGTCAATTCTATTATTTTTTTCCGGGGAATTTTTCCCTGCGCTGCGAATGTCATACCATGACTGACACATGAAAAAAGCGGTTCCAACAGCAACAAACGGGGATGATTAAATTAACTCGATCTTCCTCTGGTCACAGAGGCTGTTCACGACCCTCCTGATACGTGCCTAAGTCATCACACTTCACACCTCATAATACACCAAACACAAAGTAAGTTATACAATATCTGTCACGTGTCCACATCTATCCAAGCGCTAAATATACAGAGGAAACACCCTCCAACCTCCTCAAACATAAGTGCGTGCCATCTTCATATCCTTACGTGGTGTACGAGTGCTACTGGTATATATATATATATATATATATATATATATATATATATATATATATATATTATCCCTAGGGATAGGGGAGAAAGAATACTTCCCACGTATTCCCTGCGTGTCGTAGAAGGCGACTAAAGAGTAGGGAGTGGGAGACTGGAAATCCTCCCCTCTCCTTTTTTAATTTTCCAAAAGAGGAACAGAGAAGGGGCCAAGTGAGGACATTCCCTCAAAGGCTCTGTCCTCTGTTCTTAACGCTACCTCGCTAATGCGGAAAATGGCGAATAGCATGAAAAAAAAAATATATATATATATAAATATATATATATATATATATATATATATATATATATATATATATATATATATATATTTTTTTTTTTTTTTTTTTTTGCTTTGTCGCTGTCTCCCGCGTTTGCGGGGTGGCGCGGGGAAGCAGACGAGGGAAATGGCCCAACCCACCCCCATGCACATGTGTATGCATGCGTCCGCGCGCGCAAATGTACATACCTACACAGCTTTCCAATGGAAAGCTGTGTAGGTATGTATATTTGCGTGTGTTGACGTGTGTATGTGCATGTGTGTGGGGGGGAGTTGGGCCGTTTCTTTCGTCTGTTTCCTTGCGCTGCCTCGCAGGCGCGGGAGACAGCGACAAAGTATAATAAAAAAAAAAATAACAGCTTTCCATGGTTTACCCCAGACGCTTCACATGCCTTGATTCAATCCACTGACAGCACGTCAACCCCGGTATACCACATCGCTCCAATTCACTCTATTCCTTGCCCTCCTTTCACCCTCCTGCATGTTCAGGCCCCGATCACACAAAATCTTTTTCACTCCATCTTTCCACCTCCAATTTGGTCTCCCTCTTCTCCTCGTTCCCTCCACCTCCGACACATATATTCTCTTGGTCAATCTTTCCTCACTCATTCTCTCCATGTGCCCGAACCATTTCAAAACACCCTCTTCTGCTCTCTCAACCACGCTCTTTTTGTTTCCACACATCTCTCTTACCCTTACGTTACTTACTCGATCAAACCACCTCACACCACACATTGTCCTCAAACATCTCATTTCCAGCACATCCATCCTCCTGCGCACAACTCTATCCATAGCCCACGCCTCGCAACCATACAACATTGTTGGAACCACTATTCCCTCAAACATACCCATTTTTGCTTTCCGAGGTAATGTTCTCGACTTCCACACATTCTTCAAGGCTCCCAGAATTTTTGCCCCCTCCCCCACCCTATGATCCACTTCCGCTTCCATGGTTCCATCCGCTGCCAGATCCACTCCCAGATATCTAAAACACTTTACTTCCTCCAGTTTTTCTCCATTCAAACTTGCCTCCCAATTGACTTGACCCTCAACCCTACTGTACCTAATACCTTGCTCTTATTCAGTTTGCTCTTGGCTTTCTTCTTTCACACACATTGCCGGACTCAGTCGCCGGCTTCTGCGGTTTCTCACGTGGAAATATATATATATATGTATATATAATCCCCCATCCCTGGGGATGGGGGATTAAGAATACTTCCCACGTATTCCCTGCGTGTCGTAGAAGGCGACCAAAAGGGGAGGGAGCGGGGGGCTGGAAATCCTCCCCTCTCTTTTTTTTTTTTTTTTTTCCAAAAGAAGGAACAGAGGGGGCCAGGTGAGGATATTCCAAAAAAGGCCCAGTCCTCTGTTCTTAACGCTACCTCGCTAACGCGGGAAATGGCAAATAGTTTAAAATATATATATATATATATATATATATATATATATATATATATATATATATATATATATATATATATATATATATATATATTTTTTTTTTTTCATTCTTTTCAAGCTAGAAGTTTCAGTTTTCTAAATTGTTTCTTACATTTTTCATATGTATATATATGTATGTGTGTGTGTGTGTATATGTGCGTATGTATGTGTATGTGTGTGTATGTGTATATGTATATATATATGTATATTATCCCTGGGGATAGGGGTGAAAGAATACTTCCCACGTATTCCTTGCGTGTCGTAGAAAGCGACTAGAGGGGACGGGAGCGGGGGGCCAGAAATCCTCCCCTCCTTGTATTAACTTTCTAAAATGGGAAACAGAAGAAGGAGTCACGCGGGGAGTGCTCATCCTCCTCGAAGGCTCAGATTGGGGTGCCTAAATGTGTGTGGATGTAACCAAGATGTGAAAAAAGGAGAGATAGGTAGTATGTTTGAGGAAAGGAACCTGGATGTTTTGGCTCTGAGTGAAACGAAGCTCAAGGGTAAAGGGGAAGAGTGGTTTGGGAATGTCTGGGGAGTAAAGTCAGGTGTTAGTGAGAGGACAAGAGCAAGGGAAGGAGTAGCAATACTCCTGAAACAGGAGTTGTGGGAGTATGTGATAGAATGTAAGAAAGTAAATTCTCGATTAATATGGGTAAAACTGAAAGTTGATGGAGAGAGGTGGGTGATTATTGGTGCATATGCACCCGGGCATGAGAAGAAAGATCATGAGAGGCAAGTGTTTTGGGAGCAGCTGAATGAGTGTGTTAGTGGTTTTGATGCACGAGACCGGGTTATAGTGATGGGTGATTTGAATGCAAAGGTGAGTAATGTGGCAGTTGAGGGAATAATTGGTATACATGGGGTGTTCAGTGTTGTAAATGGAAATGGTGAAGAGCTTGTAGATTTATGTGCTGAAAAAGGACTGATGATTAGGAATACCTGGTTTAAAAAGCGAGATATACATAAGTATACTTATGTAAGTAGGAGAGATGGCCAGAGAGCGTTATTGGATTACGTGTTAATCGACAGGCGTGCGAAAGAGAGACTTTTGGATGTTAATGTGCTGAGAGGTGCAACTGGAGGGATGTCTGATCACTATCTTGTGGAGGCTAAGGTGAAGATTTGTATGGGTTTTCAGAAAAGAAGAGTGAATGTTGGGGTGAAGAGGGTGGTGAGAGTAAGTGAGCTTGGGAAGGAGACCTGTGTGAGGAAGTACCAGGAGAGACCGAGTACAGAATGGAAAAAGGTGAGAACAATGGAAGTAAGGGGAGTGAGGGAGGAATGGGATGTATTTAGGGAATCAGTGATGGATTGCGCAAAAGATGCTTGTGGCATGAGAAGAGTGGGAGGTGGGTTGATTAGAAAGGGTAGTGAGTGGTGGGATGAAGAAGTAAGAGTATTAGTGAAAGAGAAGAGAGAGGCATTTGGACGATTTTTGCAGGGAAAAAATGCAATTGAGTGGGAGATGTATAAAAGAAAGAGACAGGAGGTCAAGAGATAGGTGCAAGAGGTGAAAAAAAGGGCAAATGAGAGTTGGGGTGAGAGAGTATCATTAAATTTTAGGGAGAATAAAAAGATGTTCTGGAAGGAGGTAAATAAAGTGCGTAAGACAAGGGAGCAAATGGGAACTTCAGTGAAGGGCGCAAATGGGGAGGTGATAACAAGTAGTGGTGATGTGAGAAGGAGATGGAGTGAGTATTTTGAAGGTTTGTTGAATGTGTTTGATGATAGAGTGGCAGATATAGGGTGTTTTGGTCGAGGTGGTGTGCAAAGTGAGAGGGTTAGGGAAAATGATTTGGTAAACAGAGAAGAGGTAGTGAAAGCTTTGCGGAAGATGAAAGCCGGCAAGGCAGCAGGTTTGGATGGTATTGCAGTGGAATTTATTAAAAAAGGGGGTGACTGTATTGTTGACTGGTTGGTAAGGTTATTTAATGTATGTATGACTCATGATGAGGTGCCTGAGGATTGGCGGAATGCGTGCATGGTGCCATTGTACAAAGGCAAAGGGGATAAGAGTGAGTGCTCAAATTACAGAGGTATAAGTTTGTTGAGTATTCCTGGTAAATTATATGGGAGGGTATTGATTGAGAGGGTGAAGGCATGTACAGAGCATCAGATTGGGGAAGAGCAGTGTGGTTTCAGAAGTGGTAGAGGATGTGTGGATCAGGTGTTTGCTTTGAAGAATGTATGTGAGAAATACTTAGAAAAGCAAATGGATTTGTATGTAGCATTTATGGATCTGGAGAAGGCATATGATAGAGTTGATAGAGATGCTCTGTGGAAGGTATTAAGAATATATGGTGAGGGAGGAAAGTTGTTAGAAGCAGTGAAAAGTTTTTATCGAGGATGTAAGGCATGTGTACGTGTAGGAAGAGAGGAAAGTGATTGGTTCTCCGTGAATGTAGGTTTGCGGCAGGGGTGTGTGATGTCTCCATAGTTGTTTAATTTGTTTATGGATGGGGTTGTTAGGGAGGTAAATGCAAGAGTTTTGGAAAGAGGGGCAAGTATGAAGTCTGTTGGGGATGAGAGAGCTTGGGAAGTGAGTCAGTTGTTGTTCGCTGATGATACAGCGCTGGTGGCTGATTCATGTGAGAAACTGCAGAAGCTGGTGACTGAGTTTGGTAAAGTGTGTGGAAGAAGAAAGTTAAGAGTAAATGTGAATAAGAGCAAGGTTATTAGGTACAGTAGGGTTGAGGGTCAAGTCAATTGGGAGGTGAGTTTGAATGGAGAAAAACTGGAGGAAGTAAAGTGTTTTAGATATCTGGGAGTGGATCTGGCAGCGGATGGAACCATGGAAGCGGAAGTGGATCATAAGGTGGGGGAGGGGGCGAAAATTCTGGGGGCCTTGAAGAATGTGTGGAAGTCGAGAACATTATCTCGGAAAGCAAAAATGGGTATGTTTGAAGGAATAGTGGTTCCAACAATGTTGTATGGTTGCGAGGCGTGGGCTATGGATAGAGTTGTGCGCAGGAGGATGGATGTGCTGGAAATGAGATGTTTGAGGACAATGTGTGGTGTGAGGTGGTTTGATCGAGTGAGTAACGTAAGGGTAAGAGAGATGTGTGGAAATAAAAAGAGCGTGGTTGAGAGAGCAGAAGAGGGTGTTTTGAAGTGGTTTGGGCACATGGAGAGAATGAGTGAGGAAAGATTGACCAAGAGGATATATGTGTCGGAGGTGGAGGGAGCGAGGAGAAGAGGGAGACCAAATTGGAGGTGGAAAGATGGAGTGAAAAAGATTTTGTGTGATCGGGGCCTGAACATGCAGGAGGGTGAAAGGAGGGCAAGGAATAGAGTGAATTGGAGCGATGTGGTATACCGGGGTTGACGTGCTGTCAGTGGATTGAATCAAGGCATGTGAAGCGTCTGGGGTAAACCATGGAAAGCTGTGTAGGTATGTATATTTGCGTGTGTGGACGTATGTATATACATGTGTATGGGGGGGGGTTGGGCCATTTCTTTCGTCTGTTTCCTTGCGCTACCTGGCAAACGCGGGAGACAGCGACAAAGTATAATAATAATAAAAATATATATATATATATATATATATATATATATATATATATATATATATATATATATATATATATATATATATATGTATATATATATATATATATATATATATATATATATATTCCATTGTACTTGATCGCCGTTTCCCGCTCAGCGAGGTAGCGCCAGGAAACAGACGAAGAACGGCCCAACCACTCATATACACACAAACACGAAGAGAGGAAAGTGATTGGTTTCCAGTGAATGTAAGTCTGCGGCATATTCATACTTGCTTGCCTTCATCCATTCCTGGCGCTAATCCGCCCCACAGGAAACAGCATCGCTACCCCCTGCTTCAGCGAGGTAGCGCCAGAAAAACAGACAAAAAAGGAGACTCGTTCACACTCAGTCTCTAGCTGTCATGTATAATGCACCGAAACCACAGCTCCCTTTCCACATTCAAGCCCCACAAAACTTTCCATGGTTTACCCCAGACGTTTCACATACCCTGATTCAGTCCATTGGGAGCACGTCGACCCCGGTATACTACATCATTCCAATTCACTCCAGTCCTTGCACGCCTCTCACCCTGCTGTATGCTCAGGCCACGATTGCTCAAAATCATATTCACTCCACCTTTCTACCTCCAGTTTGGTCTCCCGCTTCTCCTTGTTCCCTCCACCTCTGACACATATATCCTCTTTGTCAACCTTTCCTCACTCATTCTCTCCATATATCCAAACCATTTCAATACACCCTCTTCTGCTCTCTCAGCCAAACTTTTTATTACCACACATCTCTCTTACCACTTCACACCATATATTGTCCTCAAACATTTCATTTCCAACACATCCACTCTCCTCCGTAATGAAAGGGTAAGAGAGATGCGTGGCAATAAAAAGAGTGTGGTTGAGAGAGCAGATGAGGGCGTTTTGAAATGGTTTGGTCACATGGAGAGAATGAGTGAGGAAAGATTGACAAAGAGGATATATGTGTCAGAGGTGGAGGGAACGAGGAGAAGTGGAAGACCAAATTGGAGGTGAAAAGATGGAGTGAAAAAGATTTTGAGCGATCGGGGCCTGAACATGCATGAGGGTGAAAGGCGTGCAAAGAATAGAGTGAATTGGGACGATGTGGTATACCGGGGTAGACGTGCTGTCAATGGATTAATCAGGGCATTTGAAGCGTCTGGGGTAAACCATGGAAAGTTTGTGGGGCCTGGATGTGGAAAGGGAGCTGTGGTTTCGGTGCATTATACATGACAGCTAGAGACTGAATGTGAACGAATGTAGCCTTTGTTGTCTTTTCCTAGCGCTACCTCGCGCACATGCGGGGGAATGGGGTTGTTATTCATGTGTGGCGGGGTGGCGACGGGAATGAATCTAGGCAGCAAGTATGAATTATGTACATGTGTATATAAGTATATGTCTGTGTATGTATATATATGTATATGTTGAAATGTATAGGTATGTATATGTGAGTGTGTGGACGTATATGTATATACATGTGTATGTGTGGGTGGGTTGGGCCATTCTTTCGTCTGTTTCCTTGCGCTACCTCGCTAACGCGGGAGACAGCGACAAAGTATAGTAAGAATAATATATATATATATATATATATATATATATATATATATATATATATATATATATATATATATATATATATATATATATATATTCCTTTATCATACTTTGTCGTTGTCTGTCGCATTAGCGAGGTAGCGCAAGGAAACAGACGAAAGAATGGCCCAACCCACCTCACACTCTCATGTATATACATAAACGCCCACACACGCACATATACATACCTATACAATTCAACGTATACATATATGCATACACAAACATATACATATATATACATGCACATATTCATACATACTGCCTTCATCCATTCTCGCCGCCACCCCACCACACATGAAATGGCACCCCTTCCCCCCGCGTGAGCGCGAGGTAGCGCTAGCAAAAAACAAAGGCCACATTCGTTCACACTGTCTCTAGCTGCCATATGTAATGCACCGAAACCATAGCTCTCTTTCCACACCCAGGCCCCACAAAACTTTCCATGGTTTACTCCAAACGCTTCACATGCCCTGGTTCAATTCATTGACAGCACGTCGACCCCGGTATACCACATCGTTTCAATTCACTCTATTACTTGCACGCCTTTCACCCACTTGTATGTTTAGGCCCCGATCGCTTAAAATCTTTTTCACTCCATCCTTCAACCTCCAATTTGGTCTCCCACTTCTCGCTCCCTCCACCTCTGACATATACATCCTCTTTGTCAATCTTTCCTCACTCATTCTCTCCATGTGACCAAACCATTTCAATACACCCTCTTCTGCTCTCTCAACCACACTATTTTTATTACCACATATCTCTCTTCTTTCATTACTTACTCGATCAAACCATCTTACACCACATATTGTCCTCAAACATCTCATTTCCAACATATCTTCCCTCCTTCGCACAACCCTATCTATAGCCCATGCCTTACAACCATATAACATTATTGGAACCACTATTCCTTCAAACATACCCATTTTTGCTCTCCGAGATAACGTTCTGGCCTTCCACACTTTCTTCAACACTTCACTTCCTCCAGTTTTTCTCCATTCAAACTTACCTCCCATCTGACTTGTCCCTCAACCCTACTGAACCTATTAACCTTGCTCTTATTCACATTTACTCTTAGCTTTCTTCTTTCACACACTTTACCAAACTCAAGTCACCAGCTTCTGCAGTTTCTCACCCGAATCAGCCACCAGCGCTGTATCATCAGCGAACAACAACTGACTCACTCTCCAAGACCTCTCATCCACAGCACAATGCATACTTGGCCCTTTCTCCAAAACTCTTGCATTCACCTTCCTAACAACTCCATCCATAAACAAATTAAACAACCATGGAGACATCTCACATCCCTGCCGCAAACCGACACTCAGTGGGAACCAATCATTTTCCTCTTTTCCTACTCGTACACATGCCTTGCATCCTCGATAAAAATAATTTCACTGCTTCTAGCAACTTACCTCCAACACCATATACTCTTGATACCTTCCACAGAGCATCTCAATCAACTCTATCATATGCCTTCTCCGGATCTATGAATGCTACATACAAATCCATCTGTTTTATTAAGTATTTCTCACATACATTCTTCAAAGCAAACACCTGATCCACACATCCTTTACCACTTTTGAAACCACACTGCTCTTCCCCAGTTTGATGCTCTGTACATGCCTTCACCCTCTCAATCAATACACTCCCATATAATTTCCCAGGAACACTCAACAAACTTATACCTCTGTAATTTGAACACTCACCATTATCCCCTTTACCTTTGTACAATGGCACTATGCATGCATTCTATCAATCCTCAGGCACTTCACCATGAACCATACATACATAGAATATCCTCACAAACCAGTCAACAACACAGTCACCCCCATTTTTAATAAATTCCACAGCAATACCATTGAAACCAGCCGCCGTGCACAGTTAGGTTCTGTAAAATGCTATCTGCTGGTTGTGTGAGCCTATGGGAGATGACAAGTGGAGACCCCGTTGCTTACCAACGTGAGACGAAGGGGATTCGATTACATGGTACTCGAATAGTTAATTCCCTTTAAGGGGTGACCATAGCCTAGCCGTACTGCTCCCGCCTCCTACGCACGAGTCCCGGGTTCGATCCTGGCTACTGAAGGTTTGTATATTATACGGTAGTGCGTGTTCATATGCACTATATATTTTTTTTATACTTTGTCGCTGTCTCCCGCGTTTGCGAGGTAGCGCAAGGAAACACGAAAGAAATGGCCCAACCCCCCCCCATACACATGTATATACATACGTCCACACACGCAAATATACATACCTACACAGCTTTCCATGGTTTACCCCAGACGCTTCACATGCCTTGATTCAATCCACTGACAGCACGTCAACCCCGGTATACCACATCGCTCCAATTCACTCTATTCCTTGCCCTCCTTTCACCCTCCTGCATGTTCAGGCCCCGATCACACAAAATCTTTTTCACTCCATCTTTCCACCTCCAATTTGGTCTCCCTCTTCTCCTCGTTCCCTCCACCTCCGACACATATATCCTCTTGGTCAATCTTTCCTCACTCATTCTCTCCATGTGCCCAAACCACTTCAAAACACCCTCTTCTGCTCTCTCAACCACGCTCTTTTTATTTCCACACATCTCTCTTACCCTTACGTTACTCACTCGATCAAACCACCTCACACCACACACTGTCCTCAAACATCTAATTTCCAGCACATCCATCCTCCCGCGCACAACTCTATCCATAGTCCACGCCTCGCAACCATACAACATTGTTGGAACCACTATTCCTTCAAACATACCCATTTTTGCTTTTCGAGATAATGTTCTCGACTTCCACACATTCTTCAAGGCCCCCAGAATTTTCGCCCCCTCCCCCACCCTATGATCCACTTCCGCTTCCATGGTTCCATCCGCTGCCAGATCCACTCCCAGATATCTAAAACACTTCACTTCCTCCAGTTTTTCTCCATTCAAACTCACCTCCCAATTGACTTGACCCTCAACCCTACTGTACCTAATAACCTTGCTCTTATTCACATTTACTCTTAACTTTCTTCTTCCACACGCTTTACCAAACTCAGTCACCAGCTTCTGCAGTTTCTCACATATATATATATATATATATATATATATATATATATATATATATATATATATATATATATATATATAAGGGTTACCGGACTCCGCCTGCTTGTGTTTACGCCGTGAGTGAAAAATCACTTTGAGAGAAGTTGCATGAGAGGAGTACAGTCGTGTTGAAGAATTTCTCACTCCAAAGGAGCCCATCCTTCCCTTCTCCTGAGTGTAGCGGAGCCCTAATACTGCAGGAGACCCAGAGAGGTAGATATATGAGGCAGAGTCATCTGAAAAACGCTCACCTCTCAACCTCTTCAACTTTAAGATGAAGTTGGCCAAAGAGTAGGTCTTTTTCTAACCTTCTTCAATCTCTTCTACACAACCTCCCATTACCTCAGGCAAAGCTGAACATGAAGGTCCTTTCACATGAAGACGATCTCACAATCACATGACAACACCATGACACCACAGGACTCGCATCAAACATGCAGCACTACATTACACAAGTGGAACAATGGCTCAGCCACAACAGAATGTCTGCATCTCCACAAAAGTCTTCAGTTACTTTTTTCATCGCAGAATGACAAGAATCCAGCTCATATCCTCCAATCACCTTGAATGAACAATCACTTCCACTGAACAAAACACTAACCATTCTAGGCATGACATACGACCACACAGAAATGACATTCACTTCCCACAAGGGGTCCAGCCTGCTACAGCCCTCATGTACCAACACCGCTGTCACGTACGACCACGCCCAACCCCATCAACATATTGTAATTACTTCAAAACAAGCTATCAAGAGATACCATCAATGGCACACGGCAGACACTAGTCGAGTATGGTGTCATGCCTTTTCGAATTCATTCTATGCAAACTATGTAGATATGATGGATATCATTTCCGTTCAACGTTATTACCTTACGTCATGTCCGTTAGTTCAACGTTATAAAGTCCGTCAATAAAGTCCGCATCTCGTGTTGCCAAAGTTTCGTCATGTTTTTCTTCTACTACTAAAACACTTAAATCTTTCCAGTGTTTATATTTTCTCTCCTGGTGCAACGTTCATGGTGGCTTTTTGTTTATACGCATGAATCCCACTTGGGTGTGAGCTGGGCTCCAGGGACGACGCTATCAAGAGGCCATGGAAGGTGGAATGCCCAGCAGCAACAGGCTAACCAGGTCACATACTTGGCAAGTCGAAGAGCATGGTGAGGGCAGGTATAGTAAGACAGGAGACATCTGTACTGCTACTATGTATATAGTAAGACAGGAGACATCTGTACTGCTACTATTATGTAAGGGGCAGGTTTATTTAAAGTTTGTGAGACGTTTATTGAGTATGTATTTCTTGGAACGTATGTACGTTCCCCCAACACTGTGGAGACGTGTGTCAGCTAATTCCTGTGATGCTTCAGAAAAATGTAACAATGCTAAGAAATGTTCAGTGTGTGTAGTGATACATGGTGGTGTTGCTCTAAGCTCCGAGCGAAACAAGTGTGTCGCATGTTGATGTTGCTCTCTACAACTTGAATGTACAGTTCGTCATCAATGAACAATATATCGTTTTTGTTTCTCCGCCAAATATAAGGTTGTCTGGCTGGATATCCCTTGTGGTCTTTCATTTATATGGTTTATTCATTAAAGTTCGATCTGTTAAATGTTAGCTTGTGGCCTAGTTGTATGCTGCTCTAACGGTGTTGTCTGCCTTTTTATATACTGTTTGTCCCCACGATGTCCCCACGTCCTAGATGGATACAATATAACACGTGTTCAGTGCTGCAGACATACATACATACATACATACCTGGCGTCGTCTTCGCTAAACTCGTCCATGGAGGTGTTTCCTACTAGAAGGGAATATGTGCTATGTAAGCTAGAGAAAATGTTGGTGACAGTATTGTGCCTTGTGGGACCCCTCTCAGTACTGGGAGTTCTGGTGATGTTACAAGTTTAAGGCTATTGTTACGACAATCTGGCTGAATGATGGGCACGCTCCCCTGTCTATCATCGTCTTGAGTCTCATACCAAGTTCTCCCCCTCTCACTCAAATCCCAACCTTCACCTTCCCACCCCCTCCGCCTTACACTGTGCCCAGCACACCAACACTGAGTCATCTTCTCACGACTGCCTCCCTCCCTCCTCCATCTTATCAACCATATCACTCATCACTATCGAAACTTTTCACTTTCTACATGACCTGCCTATGTTATCAGTTGGGTATCAAACACAGTAAACATTTTGATCTATGAAATTTCCTAACTACCAACAGGTTCGTTGTATTTCATACACACACACACACACACACACACACATGCCCTCATTTCTCTAAACCTGTCCATCAGCTCCGGACCAAACCATCAGATCAGAAGGCAGATTGACAATAAATTGGGGATTGGTCCCCCCCCGTCACAGACACCCCTTCCCCTCAAGACGTCCCTCCATCACGGACCGCCGGGCGTCACCAAAATCGACTTTTTCCAATCAGAGCTTGTACATACAGACGTCAGAACAATACTATAACTACCACTGTTAGCCAATCACAGCGTGTACATACAGACGTCAGAACAATCCTACACCTACCACTGTTAGCCAATCAGAGCTCGTACAGTCACACATAAGAACAATCCTATAGCTTCCACTGTGAACTTCATAAACGATCCATGAACATGTACATAGCTATGCAAGTAAACAACACAATTTCCTATGCTATGAGGTCTGTTGTAATACTGTAAATAATCATCGTTTGCTAATCAATCTCATAATGTATAAAACACAGCATTAGGGGTAGCAAGGATCTTACGTTATGGCAACAATGTATTACAGTGTATCGTAAGGCTAATTGAGTGTGAGGATTCATTAACTGGATTGTTAGCAATAAAATTCCTGGAGTATTATTGCAACTTTATCTTGCGTTGGTGAGACCATATTTGGATTATAAGGTGCGGTTTTGGGATCCATATTATGCAGATGATATGGATTGTTTAGAGTACAAAGGTGAATGACAAAAATGATCCCTGGATTTAGAAACCTCAGTTATTAAGAAAGGTTAAAACGACTGAATTGACATTCAAGAGGATGAGGGCTAGAGGGGATATGATTGAAATTTTTAAATGGGTGAAGGGCATTAATAAACATGAATAAAGTTAAATTGGCGCCACCAGATGGGACAGGAAATAATGGATTCAAATTAGAAAAATAGATTCAGGTCCAATGTGGGTCCATACTGGTTCAGTTATATGGTGGAAAATTTGTGAAGAAGCTGTAAGTACAATAGTGCAGGCTACGTGGGTCTTTAGGTAACTTTACACGAAGTTTGGATGTGTTTATGGGCTCAGACGGATGGTTGTCAGGACAGACAACCTAGCATGGGCCAATAGGCCACTTGCAGTGTCCTCACTTCTTATGTTCTTTATATCTGCCACCCTGACCTGGCTATCTAAATATACCTCATCCATATACTTATCCAAAGTGTGGGAATATCCAGTTCACCCTAATCTTCAGCTCTTGTATGATTACTTAACTAGTAACTATCATGGCTTCTCAGTTCTGTAATATCTCAGCAATATCAGCCAAATGGCTGCTTACATCCATGAAACCATTTATCATATCTATCTATCTATTTATGCCCAAACTTTCACCATTCACAAAATGTGTTTTACCAAAAGGCAATAATCATAGCAAAGACAAATTACAGGCAAACACAGCTGGTCTTAGAAAAACATTTTCCTTGACCCAAACATTACCTTATATAACGTTCATAATTTGTGATCACCATAATGTAATGTTACCTGCATACTTAACCCAAGACCAAACCCAACCTTGTCTCTCCGAAGAAATGATGACAACCCCAGCAGAAACTTGTATTACACCCCAGACTCCTACCACTGTCTACACCCCAGACTCCACCAGTCTACACCCGACTCCACCACTGTCTACATCCCGGACTCCTATCACTGTGTACACCCGACTCCTCCACTATTTACATCCGACTCCTACCACCACTGTGTACACCAAAGACTCCCACCACTGTGTACACCCCAGACTCCTACCGCTATGTACACTCCAGAATCCTACCACTGTGTACACCCTAGACTCCCACTATGTACACCCCACTTCTACCACTATGTACAACCCAGACTCCTACCACTGTGTACACCCGATTCCTACCACTATGTACACCCAGACTCCACTATGTACACCCCAGACTCCACCACTTTGTCCAGGACTTCCACCTTGCCTTACAGACCTTTGTTTCCGTCACACTTAATTCTACATTACGTACACTTTACAAATTCTGCAGTGTTCTTACAGTGCCAGTAACACCACTGTGCTGTGGTAGGAAGTAAGTGTGGGCGTGGCACAAGGCCTATAGGCGTGGTGCGGACCACAGAGAGGAAGGAGTATGGCTAGTGAGCCGTGTGCTCTTTAAAGTCATAAGGCCATGGCAGACACAAGGAAGGGGAGGTAGGAAGTAGAGCAACAGAGGCGAGAGAAGAGTGGGTAGGGGTAGGGGCAGCATGGGAGATGGGTAGGGGTAGGGGCAGAGGCAGGGAAGGGGCAGCATAGGAGATGAGTAGATGCAGGAGCAGCAGGGAAGGGACACCATGGGGAGGGGCAGGGGAAGAGGCAACAGGGAAGGGACAGCATGGGTAGGGGCAAAGGCAGCAGGGAAGGGGCGGCAGGGGAATGGGCACGATCAGGTCTTGGGGTAAGCGAGAGAGAAGGGTAAAGGGGCGTATAAGGTGTGAGGAATATACTAGAACAAGGACTTTAAAGGTGAGGAGGAGCCTTACTCGCGACGAGAATCATAAAGTGCATGGCCAGGCAAGCCTCAACATGAGGGATTCTGGTATGCAGGCACAACAGCTGCCTCTACAGTGACCAGTATTCAACACATCCCGCCTCATCTACCATACAACCTCAAGTGACGACACCTTGTCTGAACCCTCCCAGCTACACGACAGTGTGACTGGAAGTGTTCACACCTCACCACAAACACTGCTCTCAACACAAATTCTAAACTATAATGCAAGAAAAACATGAGTGCCACTATAGAGGGGTGCCATTATAGCCGACATTCATTGAAGGAGTGTGCCTTATAGTGGGTGTCGCTACAGGGAGGGGCTACTACCACTACAGGTGCCACCACTATAGTGGGTGACACTACCTACTCCACGCGCCAGCCCTCCCACCTCCAAGTCAAACCGACAACACTGCTAGGAAAGGCAGCCACGGATTCTGCTGGCAATCATAAAAACCTTCAATATTGTAAAGATCCATCCATCACTCCTAGTACCTCCACCTGGCCCTACCCCTACCCTCCCGTTCCATCCTCATTCCCTCATGCCTCACTGTCTTGTCTCTACCTCCAACAGCCTCAACTCACGATACCATCTCTGTCCGGTGGCAGCAGATAACCTCGTCATGGACCATCCGGTTTCTTATTACTAGCCTCCGCCTCTTCTCTCACTCCCACCTTTTATCCGTGATTCTCCTTCCCTTCTTCATCCACTTCCCTCCCTCCTCTCACTCCCTCTCCCTGCCTGCCAGTCGCAAGCCTTCCTCCTCCCCCATCCCCAACCCAAGGCCTATCAGGACCCGCCCAACAGTCGATAATACACCTCAGGGAAGCCGCCATCGGATCAAGCCTTGGACAGCTGGTGAGGTCATGCCAAGTTCACACAAGGCTCACAAGGTCATGGTAGGGTTAACTGCGTCATGGCAGGGTCAGCTTAGTCATGCAACGCATCTACCTATCTTTAATGACATATGTGTCCAACATGGGAAGAGACAGACCCCTACTGGTGGGGCCTCATCTACTGAACTTTACCTGTGACAAAATTTTCCCACCGCTCATCGCACGATGAGTCACTAACTCAAGAGAACAGAGCCGCGCGAGAGACATGTTGGCCAGTGTTATGTGCATGATGGAGAGGGTGTGTGCTTGTGGGGTGAATGCCAGCAACCCACGTGTATGTGAGACAGAGAAAAAAAACAGCAATTAAGGCCAGGGAAGAAACCTTGACAGCCACCACAGAGTTGGCTTACTTCACCACGGATACTAAGCCTTCCCATCCCCACATGGTTAGCACCTGCCTGATGGTGGTTCCCAGCCACATACAATCTCAACCTGTTGTTGAGGAGGTCGCGGTAAGGTCAGGGTTGGACAGACAAAGTTGTGACACGTTTAGTTGTCGAAAAACGTCTAAGAAGGTTTTTCATCTCAAGTGATCACTGTTTGTGTGTTACTGTGTTGCCCCGTCTTTTAACTTTGTATATTTGTACCGTGACTTCACTACTGTGTATGTGTATGCATACACAACCAATTATCGACCAGCCCCAAGAGGAGGAGGAGAAGGAACACCTGAGTTGGGTGTAGGCCGCCTGCCACGCCCAGGATTCGAACCAGTCCAGGCCCGACCCTGAGCTGGCTCATGCTGGCTCATATTCAGTTATGCTAACCACTAAACCATGCACACCCGAATCTGTGTCTTGTGTTGTGTTGTGTTGTGCGTGTGTGTGTGTGTGTGTGTGTGTGTGTGTGTGCCTTGTTTACGATAGTTTTTTCCTTATTTTTTTACATTGGAGTCTCTAGTCACTGACAAAAGTCCACATCAAGACCTGGCCTCAGTTGAAATATAGAGGTTAATGAATGGGAGAAAGAAGAGACAAGGGAAAGCGTTGAATTTGGAGGAAATGGAAAACCGGTTTTAAAGTTAGCCAGGTCATAGTTACTGGGAAAGACATGACAGGGTAGAGTGTTCCAAAGCTTCGAGGTGTAAGGAAAAGCAGTTACCAAAACGACCCACTCCTGAGTTATCAACAGCCACACAGTAAGCAAGTGATGCAGCAGCTTGCCGAGTATTGCCCGGTCTACCTTGTGGTGGGGCACACAGGCAGCCAACTCTCGGGAGCAAAAAACAAAGTAAGACCTACAGAAGAGGGAAAGTGAACCAGCACTGAGTCGGAGGGCAATGGAGTCATGTTTTGAAGTTAGGCTGAGACAGTCTAAAAGGCGGACTGCTTTCTGCTTAACTCTGTCAAGTAAGGAGCTAGAACCTCCCCAAATGTAAGAGCAATACTCCAAACAAGGACGAATCAATCATTTGTATAAACGGAGCACCTGTTCAGAAGGGAAAAAAAATGTAATCTTAAGAGGACTCGCAGTTTCATAGAGGCTGACTTTGCTATTTCCGTAATACGGGATTTTCAAGAGAGAATAGATGTTACAGTAATACCAGTACAGTTCATTGAGTCACGAGGTGGAATTACAGAACAGTCGAAGGAGAGAGGAAAGTTGTGAGGAATTTTCAAGAGAGAGATGGGTAGAAACTGGATCTTGGAGGCATTACACTCAACCAGATTTCGTCCAAGCAACAGGACGATAGTTTAGAGGGGTTAGAACAATCATTCTTCTTAGGGATGGGATGTACCATCGCATGCTTCCATGAAGCTGGCTTTAGACAGAAACAACAGAAAAGCAAGCGCTAGTGCAAGTTCAGAAGTACACTCATTACACGGGGATGGATGCCATCAGGACCATAAGCCTTGTTTGTGTCCAGAAAAAGAAGCGCTTTTCCAAAAGTTCGAAAAGATATTCAGAGAAGCGGGATAAGATTAGTAAGAGGTGCATCAGTGGGTGAATGAATGTGAAGAATCATCCAAGGCAGTATTATAGTAGAAACAGGAACCAAAGAGAGCTGCTTTGCCTACGGGAGAGACTGCTACATTACCGTCAGAAAGGAAAAGTGAAGGAAAGGTAGAGCGACAAACGGTGTTAGCGATGCCCTTTAGTTAAAGACCAGTAAGACGTATCTGTGGAGAACGAGGTTATCGCACTTCGTTTAAATAAAGGAATGTTTTGCCTCACGGATAACGTACTAGGAATGATCATGGGTAATGATAAATGTTGAATGGGAGTCTGAGAAGGGGAGAGACATAAGCATCACCAAATACGAGACAGTAATATACCCATGGAAAGTCAGAAAAAATATTCTCATATACCTAAGGAAAGTTAGAAAAGAATTTTTCATACGTTATTCCAGTCAGCTTTGTTGAGGTACAAATACTTACGTTTAGAAGGGGCTGCTGGAGGGAGGTGCCGTTACAATAGATACATTTATGAGAGTCTGGAGGGTTGAACTGGGGGCGAGATCGTGTAGACAGCGCAAAGGATTAGTGGTGAAGATAGATCTAGAATATCTGGACAGTGGTCACAGCCATCAGGAGTATGGATAGGGTGGGGTTTAAGTTGCTCTAGGTTATTGCAACAAGTGAACGTGAGGGTTTCAATTCCCCTAACATCCGTATGGAATGAATTCAACTATTCCTTATGGTGAACGCTCAAATCTATGCTTGCGGGTGAGTGGATGCCATTAGTCTCATGGCAGGAGTTTAGATGGTCGACGATACTGAATCTGTAGAATCAGGAGAGCAGTAGGCGAAACAAGGAATAGTGTGGTAGATGGTGCACAGACCCTGAGCCAGACAACATCAATGTTTGGAGAGTGATGATCCTGGAGGAGTGCCGCTGGTGTGAGCACACACACCACCTGTCAACGGGAATCGAGAGTTGTGATTATAGGTGGATGTGAAGTAAGGGCCAGCGGGAACACCGTTAGACAACTGGGTCTCAGACAGAAGTAAGATATGCGGAGAAGCACTAGACTGACACGATTCAATGGAAGACAGGTTACTAAAGAGGTCATGATGTTGAGATAGTGAACAGAGTAAGAGGCAAATCTAACATAAGGAAAGGTCGTGGGAGGGCCGCTACTACTACTGCTTCAACCCTACTTCTCATCAGCAGTTTGTTTACAAGTCCCACCAAGTCCCACTACAATTTTTAAGGTGACTTTCTCTCTCACAAATAAGGAGGAAATTAAGAGAGTTAACTGTGGTGGACGAACTCTCACATCACCGCTAGCTAGCTGTTGCCTAGCCTGCTTCAGGGTAACAACGCTGAGCGACTCTTCATTGATCTATGCTCTCATAATAATCAAAACTTTACCAATAAAATTCTTTGAAATATACCATGTATAAGTATGATGATCCTGGCTCACTATATACCTGGTCAGTAATGGCTGCATGAGGCTAAGTGAAGACTTAGGAGAGTGTTGTAAGGCACAGGTATGGCTGCCGCACATACATCTATATAATCACAAATCTATGCAAGTTCTGTAAACACAAACGAAAGGAAACTATACCTTGGCCATATTGCTTCCGTAATGTCAACAGAAACAGCTGCTGTTAAGCCTGAATTCTCAGCTGGAGTGTCAGTTGAGCAGTACAGTCCAGTTATCCTTCATGACTAAACAACTACAGAGTAACATTTAACTCAGGCAACCTAACATGGCAGCTGAGGCCAGGTCAGCACACCAGTCTCCGTCCTCAAGTGCTAGGCTTGTGTTATAAGGTTAAATCTAACCACTCAAAACCAACCGAACAAAAATGTCACAAAAATTAAAATATGGCGCTTCACCTCCTCGGTGCCTCTCGCCACAACGTCTGCAGGTGCGTCCCCTGACGTGGCTCAGGTCACCCACAGTCGTGAGACAAGACCTGACCACCTCGCCCACGGTGGGCAATGGCGACGACCGGTCGTTCCTGCACGGAAGTCAGTCAGGCCACAATGGCGACTATGACCAGGTCAGATATCATCATGGCAGCGTCACGACCAGACACAACTGCACACATCATGAGGCCAGTGACAAGCAGACATGACTCGCTCTACCTGACCACTATATCAGCAATCCTGATGACGCACTCTACCTCTCCTCCAACATCACCATCACCCGCACTCTACCTCACCTCCACCATCACCAACGACACTCTGCCTCACCTCCACCATCACCACCAACACTCTGCCTCTCCTCCAACATCACCACCAACACTCTGCCTCACCTTCCCCATCACCACCGACACTCTATCTCTCCTCCACCATCACCACCAACACTCTGCCTCACCTCCACCATCACCACCAACACTGCCTCTCCTCCACCATCACCACCAACACTCTGCCTCTCCTCCACCATCACCACCAACACTATGCCTCCACTGGTAACAGTAACCTCTCGTCCTGGTCATTACGAGCCAGCGTCACGAGGCAAATTACCGGCGCGCCTTGCCACTGGTGGCGGCAGACGCATCATTAAGGCAACAGACAGGCAGCCCCACCACCACCACCTGCCTGCCTCCCCTCCTGTCATATAACACTTCCCCTCCAGGTTGTTGTAAATGATGACCTGAACCTTGAGTATGATAACCTGAACCTTGAGTATGATGACCGTTCTTGAGTAAGATGACCGCAACCTTGAGTACGATGATCTCAAACTTGAGTACGATGACCTGAGCCTTTAGTACGATGACCTGAACCTTTAGTACGATGACCTGAATCTTGAGTACGATGACTTAAACCATGAGTAAGATGACTTGAACCTTGAGTATGATGACCTGAACCTTGCGTATGACCTGAACCTTGAGTAAGATAATCTGAACCTTGAGTAAGATGACCGCAACCTTGAGTACGATGATCTCAAACTTGAGTACGATGACCTGAGCCTTTAGTACGATGACCTGACCCTTTAGTACGATGACCTGAATCTTAAGTACGATGACTTAAACCTTGAGTAAGATGACTTGAACCTTGAGTACGATGACCTGAACCTTGCGTATGACCTGAACCTTGAGTACGATGACCTGAACCTTGAGTACTATGACCTGAATCTTGAGTACGATGACTTAAACCTTGAGTATGATGACCTGGACCTTGAGTACGATGACCTGAACCTTGCGTATGACCTGAACCTTGAGTACGATGACCTGAACCTTTAGTACGATGACCTGAATCTTGAGTACGATGACCTGAACCTTGCGTATGACCTGAACCTTGAGTACGATGACCTGTACCTTAAGTACGATGACCTGAATCTTGAGTACGATGACCTGAACCTTGAGTACGATGACTTAAACCTTGAGTAAGATGACTTGAACCTTGAGTACGATGACCTGAACCTTGAGTACGATGACCTGAACCTTGAGTACGATGACCTGAACCTTGCGTATGACCTGAACCTTTAGTACGATGACCTGAACCTTTAGTACGATGACCTGAACCTTTAGTACGATGACCTGAACCTTGAGTACGATGACCTGAACCTTGAGTACGATGACTTAAATCTTGAGTATGATGACTTGAACCTTGAGTACGATGACCTGAACCTTGCGTATGACCTGAACCCTGAGTACGATGACCTGAACCTTGAGTACGATGACCTGAACCTTGAGTAAGATCACCTGAACCTTGAGTACGATTACCTGAAACTTGAGCAATATGACCTGAATCTTGAGTACAATTAATTGAACCTTGAGTATGATGACCTGAACCTTGAGTACGAATACTTGAACCATGATAAAGATTATTCAAACCATGAATACGGACTTGAACCTTGTGTAAGGTGACCTGAACCTTGAGTACGAAGACCTGCTTTTGGGGAAGATAACACAAAATATGAGTAAGATGACCTGAATCTTTAGTCAGACGACCTGAATATTAGGAAAGATGACTTGAACCTTGCATACGATGATTAACGTCATTAGGAAACCATCAATGTAACTGTTTAGTACGTCAGACAGGCAAATGGGTATTTTCGTATGGAGGTTGTGTGTGCCAAGTCATCGGCAGGCAAGGTCTTGTGTAACAAGTGATTATCGTGTCAGCAAGTGTGTGTGTCAGCAAGTGTGTGTAATAAGTCAAGTCCGTAGTGTGTACATCTGCAAGCTACATGGTATATGGAAGGGAGGGTGCGTGGCGACTTATTCCCAAAGTGTGTTCAGCAAATCAGGAATGTGTGGTTCTTGTGAGTGTACTATGAGTGTAACATGGGAAAGTGTGAGGCGAATACGTCATCAAGAGAGAATGTGGTGAATTGTGACACAAGCGTGTCTTCAGACAGTCTCAATATAGTATGGGCAGTACATCAGTATGACCAGTACATCAGAATGACCAGTATATCAAAGAAGAGAAAGTGGTCACTACCTTAAGATTATGACCAGTGCGTAGGAACTATGCGGTCATCATTCTTGATCATAAATGTTTTAAGTCAATTAAAAGTGTGTGGTCTGATGCTGAAAGTCTCTCGTGAGTGAGTGAAAGTGCGCAAAATTAATGCATTACATGTCACCCATGTCCCAGAGTTCACTAAGCGAGTGCATATTTGTATGTGTGATAAAAAATAATAAACAACGATCTACTGAATTCAAGCAGCGATTCAGCTGAAAATACACTTGAAGAATTACATAATTGGGGGAGCGGGTCATAGAAACTAGATGATTAATCAAAGCTCAAGGTTAAGTTTGAAGGTATAATTGGTGTACATGGGGTATTCAGTGATGTAAATGGAAATGGTGAAGAGCTTGTGGATTTGTGTGCTGAAAAAATACTGGTGATTGGGAATACCTGATTTAAAAAGAGAGATATACCTAAGTATATGTATGTGAGTAGGAGAGATGGTCAAAGGGCATAACTGGATTACGTGTTAAAATATAGGCGCGTAAAAGAGAGACTTTTGGATGTTAATGTGCTGAAAGGGGCAGCTGGAGCGATGTCTGATCACTATCTTGTGGAGGCGAAGGTGAAGATTAGTAGAGATTTTCAGAAAAGAGGAGAGAATGTTGGGATAAAAAGAGTGGAGAGAGTAAGTGAGCTTGGAAAGGAGATTTGTGTGAGGAATTATCAGGATAGATCGAGTGTAGAATGGCAAAAGGTGAGAGCAAATGACGTGAGGGGAGCGGGGGAGGAATGGGATGTATTTAGGGAAGCAGTGATGGCTTGCGCAAAAGATGCTTGTGGCATGAGAAGCGTGGGAGGTGGGTAGATTACAAAGGGTAGTGAGTGGTGGGATGAAGAAGTAAAATCATTAGTGAAAGAGAAATGAGAGGCGTTTGGACGATACTTGCAGGGAAGTAGTGCAAATGACTGAGAGATACATAAAAAAAAAGCGGCAAGAGGTCAAGAGAAAGGTGCAAGAGGTGAAAAAGAGGGCAAATGAGAGTTGGGGAGAGAATCATTAAATTTCAGGGAGAATAAAAAGATGTTTTAGAAGGAAGTAATAGCGTGCGTAAAACAAGAGAACAAATGGGAACATCGGTGAAGGCGGCAAGTGGGGAAGTGATAACAAGTAATGATGAAGTGAGATGGAGATGGAGTGAGTATTATGAAGGTTTGTTGAATGTATCTGATGACAGAGTGCCAGATATAGGATACTTTGGTCGGGGTGATGAACGAAGTGAGATAGTCAGGAAGAATGGTTTGGTGGAGAGAGAAGAGGTAGTGAAAGCTTTGCGGAAGATGATATCCGGCAAGGCGACGGATTTGGATGGTATTGCAGTGGAATTTATCAAAAAAGTGGGTGACTGTTATTGATTGGTTGGTAAGGATATTCAATGAACGTATGGATCATGGTGAAGTGCCTGAGGATTGGCGGAATGCATGCATAGTGCCACTGTACAAAGGCAAAGGGGATAAAGGTGAGGGTTCAAACTACAGAGGTATAAGTTTGTTGAGTATTCCTGGGAAATTATATGGGAGGGTATTGATTGAGAGGGTGAAGGCATGTACAGAACATCAGATTGGGGAAGAGCAGTGTGCTTTCAGGTGTTTGCTTTGAAGAATGTATGTGAGAAATACTTAGAAAAGTAAATGGATTTGTATGTAGCATTTACGGATCTGGAGAAGGCATATGATAGAATTGATAGAGATGCTTTGCTGAAGGTTTTAAGAGTATATGGTGTGGGAGGTAAGTTGTTAGAAGCAGTGAAAAGTTTTTTTTTATCGAGGATGTAAGGCATGTGTACGTGTAGGAAGAATGGAGAGTGACTGGTTCCCAGTGAATGTTGGTCTGCGGTCGGGGTAAGTGATGTCCCTACGGTTGTCTAATTTGCTTATGGATGGGGTGGTTAGGGAGGTAAATGCACGAGTTCTGGAGAGAGGGGCGAGTATGTAGTCTGTTGTGATGAAAGGGCCTGGAAAGTGAGTCAGTTGTTGTTCGCTGATGATACAACTCTAGTGGCTGATTCGTGTGAGAAACTGCAGAGGTTGGTGACCGAGTTAGGAAAAGTGTGTGAAAGGAGAAAGTTGAGAGTAAATGTGAATAAGAGCAAGGTTATTAGGTTCAGTAGGGTTGAGGGACAAGCTAATTTGAATTTAAGTTTGAATAGAGAAAAATTGGAGGAAGTGAAAAGTTTCAGATATCAGGGAGTGAACTTACCAGCGGATGGAACCGTGAAAGCGGAAGTGAGTCACAGGGTGGGGGAGGGGGCGAAGGTTCTGGGAGCGTTGAAGAATGTGTGGAAGGCGAGAACGTTATCTCGGAAAGCAAAAATGAGTATGTTTGAAGGAATTGTAGTTCTGACAACGTTATACGGTTGAGAGGGTGGATGTGTTGGAAATGAAATGTTTGAGGACAATATGTGGTGTGAGGTGGTTTGATCAAGTAAGAGTAAGTTTGATCAGGTAAGAGAGATGTATGGGAATAAAAAGAGTATGGTTGAGAGAGAAGAGGGCCTGTTGAAATGGTTTGGTAACATGTAGAGAATTAGTAAGGAAAGATTGACAAAGAGGATATATGTGTTAGAGGTGGAGAGAACAAGGAGAAGCGCGAGACCAAATTGGAGGTGGAAGGACGGAGTGAAAAAGATTTTGAGCGATCGGAAACTGAACATAAGGAGGGTAACAGGCGTGCGGGGAATAGAGCGAACTGGAACGATATGGTATACCGGGGTTGACGTGCTGTCAATGGACTGAACCACTGAATGTGAAGCGTCTGGTGCAAACCATGGAAAGGTCTGTGGGGCCTGGATGTGGATAGGAAGCTATGGTTTCGGTGCATTACACATGACAGCTATAGACTGAGTGTGAACGAATGTGGCCTTTTCTGTCTGTTTTGTTGGCGCTACCTCGCTGAAGCAGGGAATTGTGATGGTTATCCTGTGGGGTGGGGTAGCGACAGGAGTGGATGAAGGCAAGCAAGTATGAATATGTATATGTGTATGTATGTAATGTCTGCGTATGTGTATGTATATGTACGTATACGTTGATACGTATATGTGAGTATGTGGGCGTTTATGTATATACATGTGTTCATAAGTGGATGGACCATTCTTCGTCTGCTTTCTGGCGCTACCTTGCTGTTGCGGGAAATGGCGATTATGTGTAATGAATAATAATAATAATAATAATAATAATAATAATAATAATAATAATAATAATAATAATAATAACAACAACAAATATATATATATATATATATTTTTTTTTTTTTTTTTTTAATACTTTGTCGCTGTCTCCCGCGTTTGCGAGGTAGCGCAAGGAAACAGACGAAAGAAATGGCCCAACCCCCCCCATACACATGTACATACACACGTCCACACACGCAAATATACATACCTACACAGCTTTCCATGGTTTACCCCGGACGCTTCACATGCCTTGATTCAATCCACTGACAGCACGTCAACCCCTGTATACCACATCGGAATATATATATATATATATATATATATTTTTTTTTTTTATTATTTTATTATTATACTTTGTCGCTGTCTCCCGCGTTTGCGAGGTATATATATATATTTATATATATATATATATATATATATATATATATATATATATATATATATATATATATATATATATATATATATTATCCCTGGGGATAGGGGAGAAAGAATACTTCCCACGTATTCCCTGCGTGTCGTAGAAGGCGACTAAAAGGGAAGGGAGCGGGGGGCTGGAAATCCTCCCCTCTCGTTTTTTTTTTCTTTCTTTTTTAATTTTCCAAAAGAAGGAACAGAGAAGGGGGCCAGGCGAGGATATTCCCTCAAAGGCCCAGTCCTCTGTTCTTAACGCTACCTCGCTGACGCGGGCAATGGCGAATAGTATGAAAAAAAAAATATATATATATATATCGGGGCCTGAACATGCATGAGGGTGAAAGGCGTGCAAGGAATAGAGTGAATTGGAACGATGTGGTATACCGGGGTCGACGTGCTGTCAATGGATTGAACCAGGGCATATGAAGCGTCTGGGGTAAACCATGGAAAGTTTTCTGGGGCGTGACTGTGGAAAGGGAGCTGTGGTTTCGATGCATTATACATGACAGATAGAGACTGAGTGTGAACGAATGTTGCCTTTGTTGTCTTTTCCTAGCGCTACCTCGCGCGCATGCGGGGGGATGGGGTTGTCATTTCATGTGTGGCGGGGTGGCGATGGGAATGAATATATTGTCCTCAAACATCTCATTTCCAACACATCCACCCTCCTCCGCACAACCCTATCTATAGCCCATGCCTCACAACCATATAACATTGTTGGAACCACTATTCCTTCAAACATACCCATTTTTGCTCTCCGAGATAACATTTTCGCCTTCCAAACATTCTTCAACGCTCCTAGAACCTTCGCCCCCTCCCCCACCCTGTGACTCACTTCCGCTTCCATGGTTCCATCCGCTATCAAATCCACTCCCAGATATCTAAAACACTTCACTTCCTCCAGTTTTTCTCCAGTCAAACTCACCTCCCAATTTACTTGTCCCTCAACCCTAGTGAACCTACTAACCTTGCTCTTATTCACATTTGCTCTCAGCTTTCTTCTTTCACACACTTTACCAAACTCAGTCACCAGCTTCTGCAGTTTCTCACCCGAATCAGCCAACAGCGTTGTATCCCCAGCGCACAACAGCTGACTCACTTCCCAAGCCCTCTTATCCAAAACAGACTGCATGTTTGCCCCTCTCTCCAAAACTCTTGCATTTACCTCCCTAAGCATCCCATCCATAAACAAATTAAACAACTATGGAGACATCACGCATCTTTGCCGCAACCCGACATTCTCTGGGAACCAATCACTTTCCTCTCTTCCTACTCGTACATATGCCTTACATCCTCGATAAAAACATTTCACTGCTTCTAGCAACTTACCTCCCACACCATATACTCTTAATACCTTCCATAAAGCATCTCTATCAACTCTATCATATGCCTTCTCCAGATCCATAAATGCTACATACAAAGCCATCTGTTTTTCTAAGCATTTCTCTTACATTCTTCAAAGTAAACACCTGATCCACACATCCTCTACCACTTCTGAAACCACACTGCTCTTCCCCAGTTTGATGCTCTGTATATGCCCTCACCCTCTCAATCAATACCCTCCCATATAGTTTCCCAGGAATACTCAACAAACTTGTACCTTTGTAATTTGAACCCTCACCTTTATTCCCTTTGCCTTTGTACAATGGCACTATGCATGCATTCTGACAATCCTTAGGCACTTCACCATGAACCATACATACATTGAATATCTTTACTAACCAATCAACAACACAGTCACCCCCTTTATATATATATATATATATATATATATATATATATATATATATATATATATATATATATATATATATATATATATATATATAAACAACAGTTTATATATATATTTATTTAATGTATGTATGACTCATGGTGAGGTGCCTGAGGATTGGCGGAATGCGTGCATAGTGCCATTGTACAAAGGCAAAGGGGATAAGAGTGAGTGCTCAAATTACAGAGGTATAAGTTTGTTGAGTATGCCTGGTAAAGTATATGGGAGGGTATTGATTGAGAGGGTGAAGGCATGTACAGAGCATCAGATTGGGGAAGAGCAGTGTGGTTTCAGAAGTGGTAGAGGATGTGTGGATCAGGTGTTTGCTTTGAAGAATGTATGTGAGAAATACTTAGAAAAACAAATGGATTTGTATGTAGCATTTATGGACCTGGAGAAGGCATATGATAGAGTTGATAGAGATGCTCTGTGGAAGGTATTAAGAATATATGGTGTGGGAGGCAAGTTGTTAGAAGCAGTGAAAAGTTTTTATCGAGGATGTAAGGCATGTGTACGTGTAGGAAGAGAGGAAAGTGATTGGTTCTCAGTGAATGTACGTTTGTGGCAGGGGTGTGTGATGTCTCCATGGTTGTTTAATTTGTTTATGGATGGGGTTGTTAGGGAGGTGAATGCAAGAGTTTTGGAAAGAGGGGCAAGTATGAAGTCTGTTGGGATGAGAGAGCTTGGGAAGTGAGTCAGTTGTTGTTCGCTGATGATACAGCGCTGGTGGCTGATTCATGTGAGAAACTGCAGAAGCTGGTGACTGAGTTTGGTAAAGTGTGTGAAAGAAGAAAGTTAAGAGTAAATGTGAATAAGAGCAAAGGTTATTAGGTACAGTAGGGTTGAGGGTCAAGTCAATTGGGAGGTACGTTTGAATGGAGAAAAACTGGAGGAAGTAAAGTGTTTTAGATATCTGGGAGTGGATCTGGCAGCGGATGGAACCATGGAAGCGGAAGTGGATCATAGGGTGGGGGAGGGGGCGAAAATTCTGGGAGCCTTGAAGAATGTGTGGAAGTCGAGAACATCATCTCGGAAAGCAAAAATGGGTATGTTTGAAGGAATAGTGGTTCCAACAATGTTGTATGGTTGCGAGGCGTGGGCTATGGATAGAGTTGTGCGCAGGAGGATGGATGTGCTGGAAATGAGATGTTTGAGGACAATGTGTGGTGTGAGGTGGTTTGATCGAGTAAGTAACGTAAGGGTAAGAGAGTTGTGTGGAAATAAAAAGAGCGTGGTTGAGAGAGCAGAAGAGGGTGTTTTGAAATGGTTTGGGCACATGGAGAGAATGAGTGAGGAAAGATTGACCAAGAGGATATATGTGTCGGAGGTGGAGGGAACGAGGGGAAGTGGGAGACCAAATTGGAGGTGGAAAGATGGAGTGAAAAAGATTTTGTGTGATCGGGGCCTGAACATGCAGGAGGGTGAAAGGAGGGCAAGGAATAGAGTGAATTGGATCGATGTGGTATACCGGGGTTGACGTGCTGTCAGTGGATTGAATCAAGGCATGTGAAGCGTCTGGGGTAAACCATGGAAAGCTGTGTAGGTATGTATATTTGCGTGTGTGGACGCATGTATATACATGTGTATGGGGGTGGGTTGGGCCATTGTTTTCGTCTGTTTCCCTGCGCAACCTCGCAAACGCGGGAGACAGCGACAAAGAAAAAAATAAAAAAATAAACAACAGTTGTGTTCTTTCATTTATTCGTCAACGTATTTGTTATTATGTTTCTCTCGATGATGAACGTCTTTCACGAAGACCTCGCTGCTGACGCTACACAAGGTGAAGCAGGAGCTTCAGCACTAACTATGGCTGCTATCCTCCCAGTTTCTGCTGATGTAGGCAACCTCATAGCCACCATTCTCTGCCTGTAACACTGTCCCTTTCCTTCAGTGTCAAGCTTACAGCAGCCTACCACATATTCCCCTGCTCTCCTCGTTGCGTCATTGTAATTCTACAGTGGCCGGCCGCTCCGACCTACTTAAAGAGCATGACCGTGGCCACGATCGCTGCCGCAGTGATTCACTGTGGACATAAACAGTGCCTCATTACCAGTGTCACTAATCTGGGTTCAACCATGAGTACAATGACCGTAAATCATAACAAATGAAGCAATGTTATGAAGGTGAACATAATGAAGTCTGGTTAGCTTCAGTGAGGAGATGATCACATTATTACTGTGATTTAACAAGTGTCATCATTACCAATGTGATCATAACTGATCCTGTCATCATCACCAGTGGGTGGCTTGGTTCATATCATGGTAACGCCAATCATGATCAATATAACCAAGCACATCATTATCATTCATTTGGCCAAGACATCAATAACCACGATCCATGTCCGGAAACCAGTCATTATAATACAGACATCATCACTATGTCTAACATTATAATACAGACATCATCACTATGTCTAACATTATAATACAGACATCATCACTATGTCTAACATTATAATACAGACATCATCACTATGTCTAACATTATAATACAGACATCATCACTGTGTCTAACATTACTTCATCCTCCCAGCCTAAGCTGTTACGTGTGTATGTGTGTGTGTGTGTGTGTGTGTGTGTGTGTGTGTGTGTGTGTGTGTGTGTGTGTGTAATCACCTATTTCTTCCCTATTTGTACAGTACGTAAAGGCAGTTTTACACTCCAGGAGCCCCATCTGTTGAACTATCACAGAACATAAATGTACTATGTTGTCTGCGTTATGTTCTCAGTACAAAAGTACTCCTTCACATCTTTTTCAATATGCTTCTTGCTTAATTTCATGTTATGTCCTCCCATGGATCTATCCCTACAGCTCTTGAAGACCTGCTCACTGATCATGGTTTTGATCAGGTCACACTTCACTCTTCTTTCTTCCAAGGTGGGCAAATTTAAAGTCTCTGCCCTTTCCCTGTAACCCAAGTCTCTCCACTCTGGTACCACACACAGACAAACATGCGAATACTCGCGAATCTCGACACAAACCCCACCACACGAGAACTGCTTCAAGATTACTATAACAGACGAGGTAAAATTAACGCAACAAAGAGACATACCTCTTCACTGCAGCGCAGGTCACGGGACCAGCAGAACATGTTTACATACATACCTCCTCACATCCGGACAACTAGTTACCACCGGGATAAACCAACTCACAGCACAAATAAAACGTAGCTCTTAACCCTAAATATCAGACTAAAGGTGCGCGACCCAGACCTGTCAGGGTCTGGTTAGGAAGGTGCGGAGCGAGAGGTCAAGGTCGTCCTCTACACCCTCAAAGGTCAGCCAGGTAACGTCATCAGTGGTAGGAGCCGCCCTCACCTGAAGCATAACACACCCCGACCAGACGAGCCCATACCTACCTACCTAACAGAAACAAACGACAAGGCAGCCTTCTTTAAGGTAGACCACATATTACTGCCAATGCAACAATACACAAAGCAAATAGCCGATTTGTAAGTGCGTGCCTGTACTTGTACATGCACAATACTGTAATATCTATCCAAGAGGAGCAAGCAAGTTTATTATACCGAAAATACAACAAACAGACAACCAACCCCAAGATAATCCAACCTCCTACACTACCCAGCTCAATCACTTTAGCATTATCACACCTGAGTCACATGTTAGCCTCACACCGTAACGTTCATCCCCCAAAATTACGTCGCTCGAGGCCAGCCGCCAAGCTGTCGGGAAGCAAACATCTGCAACTTTTCTAGTGTCCAGTAGCTTGGACGGGCCAGAGCTGAGGCACCCATGTATGGTGACCATGTGAGGCTATGACCAGTACCTGTGACCTCACACCTCAATACAATACCAATACCAGGGTAACGAAAGGCCAACACATGTACGTTACTACACTGAGTCGCGATCTCTCGCTCGGTCTATTTTATCATTCAAAACTCGTACATGCATTTTGAAAGTTCTCATGTGTATCCTTAAGCGTTCTTAAAAGAAAAAACTGAAATCAAAATAATCTTTACATTTACATAATACTTTACATAGACAGTTATCAGAAGTTATAATTTCCAGAATATAACAGCAAAGGGATAAATACGAACCTGTCCCAACCTAAGAATGCATAAATATTTGTACACATGATTTACTTCGAACACTCCAGAACCATTCTAGCTTTATACAAAACTAAATCAAGCAAGTATATAAAGCGACTTTCAAATACAAAGCGATCTCAGAATTTCTAAAGGTGATAAATGTACAATAGATTTGAAAAGTGGTTGATTTTAATCATGCAACTTTAAATGACATCCAATGCTGCTTCCTTAAAAAGATTATTCTTCAAAATTTCAAAAACACATCCAGCCCATGAATCACACACACATTCCCATAACTTTTGCTCCAGGAGTAATGATACTCTTTCCTTAGATCTTGTACTCTCACCAACCTCTAACTTTGCTCCCTAGAAGTTTCCAAACCATTCTTCCCCTTTACCCTTGAGCTTAGTTTCACTCTAAAGCCAGAACATCAGGTTTCTTTCCTCATACATACTACCTATCTCTCCTCTTTCCTCATCTTGGTTACATCCACACACATTTGGACACCACAATCTAAGCCTTCGAAGAGGATGAGCACTCCCCACGTGTCTCCGTTTCTATGTATATGCTTAAACGAATTTTCAGGAAAATTATTTCGTTTTACCGTATTCGTCTTCAAACAAATACTGGCTTTGATAATTATCTTCACAAAATTACTTCATATATTAAGACTTCATTAACATCAATGAATATCATATAAGAATAAAAATTAATAATAGTAATAATACTAATAATAATAATAATAAAATAATAATAATAATAAGGGTAATTTCCATGGTAACAATACCTCTTCCAATCATTTTCAACATCTGATGTGTGCTTTTTCCGCGAGGCCCTTTTTGACCTAACATTCTATAGCCTTAATGACCTTGGTATATGACAAGCCTAAAGCTGAAATGACCAACTACGGCAGGAATACTATCATGTAAACACTATCCTACGTCATCACCCAAGCACGATAGGAAATGTTGGTAGGACCTTCTCGTCATGCCAGCGACCCCGCTTAACCAGCGTGCTGCAGGAAATCGATGAGAACCCTCTGGCCTCCTGAGGCGCTTCCGACCTGAGCTCTGCGCAGGGAATGGCGGGTGGCCATCCACTCAGACCTGTGTAATCGGAAGTGCATGAATGATGGATGACATGCGCCGCGCCCAGCGGTAACAACGTGTTACCATCTGAAAAGCTTGCTTAATTAAAGCGTAATCCATTCATCGAGATGAGGTTGTGCATCAAGTACCTATATCATTTCAGATTGATCAACAGAGATATGACAATACTGTTACATAAATCCTTTCCTGACAATGGTGGCGGTAAGGTAAATAGTTGCGAGTAAAGTTAACAGCGTAAACACTCTTATTGTCACAATGGCCAACCCGTTTATTAACCCAGCATCTTTGCAGTTCAGCATCTAACTTAATTATCACTATTTTTACAATGACATGCCTTACTAACTGATAATCATCGCAGTCCATAATTTCGTGGTCACGGTAAACCCTAATAAGCTTCCTTACTTATTACAGCCTCCAGCTTACGTAAATGAATATCATGTTTAACTTGTACTCTATAAAGTAATCTTGTTAACTTTATACAACTAAATGACATTTAATATACGCAGCAAGTTTCGCCAGAATACTCATCTTTACACCTCGAGAATGCACACAGTGTATACTGATCACACTTTTTAGTTTAACATGACAATATGAGGAATTACCTACAGAAAACATTTTCAGATGCTATTTTCAATGTCAAGAAGGCTGGGGTGAGGGTCAACATTTGTAAGGTAAGGATATATTGACTGTAACTTAGTGTTGTTGTCGCCATCACAAAGTAAAAAGGAATCTGGTTTCTGATCTCGCCCCAACCTAACCGTCGGCTGGCCCTGGCGTTCTACATGTGCACAGCTGAGTTGAGGATGACTTGGGCGGGGCCAGGAAGCAGCAGCTTCGTAAACCATTCGATGCTGGGTCGACCGACGGCTGGCAACCCGACTCCTCTACCAACATATAAGAGGTGTATGTGATGTTGCATGTATTACGTAACTACCAACTGCTACTTGGCCATTACTCCTGAACGAGCACCGCACATTGCAAATAGTCAGGCAGAAAAAAATAAATCTGAACACCTTTCTTCCTTCAAGTCGACATTTATGATCAATATAAGAAATGTATTATCCCAAGATGGTCGGGGTGCACAAGCCAGTGGCAACACGGAGTACAGGATGGACACCATCAGGACATGTGCCACATGTGCTGTGGGCTGGTGAAGTGTGCCACTGGAACGCTCATGGCTGGAGGGTTATTTACAATCTAGGCCTATCGACAGCCAGGGACATTAAGGCCGCCAACATACAGTATTAATCAACGGTCGAACATTCATGAACACCTCCTCAAGGTGTTCAAGATGTTGAGACAACTCGCAGCATACACAGCCCCGGGTTGAGGCACATACGTACATGTGTTACGGTGATGTTCCTGCTGGCGTCACGTGTACGGATGTTGGTGAAGCATGGCTGTTACTCAACATGACGAAGGGCATTGGCTTGCGTTTTCAGATCTGCTTGATAACACTTTCCATATTCCCTGCATATTCACAGCAAATCAATGCCGTTTACACAATGCAGTTCACACACCCGCTGTGACTGAGTATAACATTAAAAACCAGCTATATGAGTCAGGTTCAGCTTTCAAACTTCGACTAATCAGTTGAGAACGATGACAACCAACATGGTCTTAATCATGTTCTCTCTGTCCTGGATGGTGTTGCTTCAGGAATGACACTGGTCGCCTACCACCTCGCATAAGCAACCTGTTACATAAAATGTCTACTAAAGTACAAGTTTGATTGTTCACTCTTCTGCCTGTCTACATCCCATGTTGTAGCCACGAGTGAAAATTTTCTCTTCTCCAAATATTAGATCAGCTGTATATATCATTCAGGTTCAAGATGTTGCCAACAGAAGATAGCCACTTGAAGTATGGTGAAGGAACCTCAATCATTACCTGACTGACTCCAATACCTGGATCACTATAGATATAGTACTTGCCTCACACTGCTTACCAACAGTGATGGAGGACGGACGGCCATAGACAAAAGACGGCAGAGGATCGTGATCGGTGGCCACCGCTGGCCTATAATATCGTGCTCGTTAACCTCCTGAGCATGATGGTACGGCCCTCGAGCATAGAGGTACGACCTCTGAGCACGACGGTACAACCCCTGACCACGACGGTACGTCGTACTAGTATTCCTCAGGTTAGCAGGACGGTACTAACCGCAGGAATGAAGACTGAAAACTTCAGTACATCCACAGCAGTCTCACTCTGACCTACTGGCAGGACACAGTTGCTTCCTTACTCTCCACTACCCCACAAGAGGCTGGGTTCCTACGTTGCCACAAGACCTCTACTTGCTGCTCCACGAGAAGACAATGGCGTGTGACGAGCCGAGCAATGGCAGGAAATGTCTGCACTGGACAAGTGACAGGATGGAGTCCACAAATGGAGGGAGATGGTCAAGCAGGGAATGCTGCATACATTCAGCAGATTAGAATACGCCGTAGAGACAACACAACACGTTGTTTATACAAGGAGGCAAGGTGTACATACGAAAGGAAGGACGCGATGCAACGGAGAACAAATAAGTGATGGAACAAAGATGAAATGCGATATAAATAGAGAAGAGAGGAAGATCGTCGGTAACAAATGTTAGAAGACATGATGCTCAGGAAACGCCGGAAGGGTGACAGACAGCTCTCGTGGTGCCAGGATATGAAGTATGGTTCACATGGAATGTTGGCGAGTATATTCCCTCTCACGTCCCTTCCCGCACCTCCAGAGAGAGGCTGGCCACCTCCTTACCTCTTATGAGACTAGGCCCCTCTCTGGCCTAATCCTCAACTGTCACACCTCTAGGGGGATGGCTACCTCCCAGTCCTCCTCACCTCCTGAGAGACTAGGCAACATTCTGGCCTCACCTGTCGTACCTCCAGGGGGGTGGCCACCTTCCCGGCCTCACGATGCCACTCCGTTAGCGGCAAATTCCTTATGTGCATTACTGAGGCAGTGATCACTCTGTGTGTGTTGTGCGAGTGTGTGTGTGTGTGTGTGTGTGTGTGTGTGTGTGAGGAGAGGTAATCAGACAGTTCCCGTTGCCGCCGCCTGAAATGTTTCTCACCCCACAATGTCAGCTAACCGCTTCCTAAATCTGTCTGTTATATCAGCTGTTAACTACTATATTGTGCTGAATCAGCTCAACCTACACTTGAGCAGTGTATTTACCATGTGGCTCCCATAAGAGGAAAACCTCCGTCTGTGATGCCCAACGTCCCCACAAAAGATAACCTCCTCAGTCCCTTACTTAACACTGGGCTCAAGACATGAACCGTATCAAACACCAGCGACAAACTACAAAAATAGACAACAACCTCACAATCCAAGATCCAACACATGACTGTAGACAATAACATGTAGAACAAAATCTACGACAATAACAACATGACCCTAGACTAAGGCTCATCCTCATCCACTTAAGATTCAGGACAGAAGCCTTACGTATATGATGGGTGGGTTCCTCCCGCCCCAGGCACAGCATAGGTGGGTTCCTCCCGCCCCAGGCACAGCATAGGTGGGTTCCTCCCGCAGCTTAACTGCGGTAGAAGGAGACCAGTACCAAGTTAACTGTGACAGACGGACCACAGTAGCAGGATAACACTGGTGAAAGAATAACAGTAGCAGGTTAACTGTGATAGATGAACAACAAGCAGGCTAACAGTGGTGGATGAATAACAGTAACAGGTTAACTGTGGTCGAACAGTAGCACATCAACAGTGGTGGAAGAACAACAGTAGTAGGATAACAGACGTGGAAGAACAACAACATATGACGAGAGTATCTACCTCTGGTATGGCACCTCGAAATCTATGCTAACCTTAGCCAACCGCTCCTACGTTGCACTCGACCCCGCCAGGATCATACACTCTCACAAGAGCCAGAGCGAGGGCGGCCCCAAGTGCCTGCCTCACAGGTTACTCTCCAGTAACAAACACGTGAGGCAGGCTGACAGCCACACTGCAGGGCTTCCTCCCTCCCTCCACAGCACAGCCCAAGACATTGTGGAGCATGAAACCAGCCAGCCAGCCTCACATCACAACCCGATGACGCTCTGCCCTACCCTCAACCTGATGGATCCATAGCGAACAGACATGGTGACACTGAAGCAGCAGAATGATGTCAGATGGGAATGAAAGGGCAGCATGGGAAGGATGACTAGACGCCAGGGCTGCAGCTGGGGGACGACAGAGCAATGAGAGCAGGAGTGATAAAATGACCATCTGGAGCTGGTGCTCCCACCACACAACTTTAACAGCCTCCACTCTTGACGCCACACAACACCACTATAACGAGAGGTCCCTTACATCTCGTAACCGTATAAAATGACAATAATAATAATAATAATAATAATAATAATAATAATAATAATAATAATAATAATAACAATAATAATACAGATCACAAATATAACAATAATAGATTACTAAGGGACCTCCAGCTACAGGCGATGCACGACGGAGAGTGAGGCTCAAGATCCAGATGCGTTCTTGGATGGTTTACTACGAGTTAGCCAAAGATGGTAATATTAGCAATAATGGTGACTTATGTCACATAAAGCTTGACTGGTTACCGATATAATATATGTGAAGTTTGAAAAATGTTGAATCTGTTTGTGGTGGACGAGGTTCATCGCGCCACATGAAGTTGTTTAACAAGTCTACACTGGAAGGTAACCGGCCAGAGAATGAGGACAACATCACCAAAGAGCAGTTTGCTTACGGGTTAATGAGCCGTTCTTACCGTGGCGTTACTCTAGCCAGACCATATGTCAGGGGTGGGAGGGTGTGAAGAGCCACACACCCAGCAGATAACACCCACACCGTCACAGTTCTCTCGTCAGTCGGACGCCACACATCCACCTGTTAACGTGGAGTGGATTATTATCATCAGTCTGGCACATCTGACGCTGTCTCTTACCCGTCTCTCTTGAGGCCAGTTATGGACGAGATACTTGTTTAGGCCGCTCTTAGGAGGCCCGGCCCGCCAGGGACGTAGGTCAAGAGGGTTGTACAAGACAGAAGCTTCTGGTGTTGCCGACAGTGAAAGTTATCAAGGAATTCTTGTGTCTTCTGAGAGTTTGGCTGCCTTATCCTACGATGCTTTGCAAAAATATCCTTATCTGATATACTGTCATACGGACAAACACCTCACAATGAATTTTGGGTTGAATCGTAGCGGATGCAATTTTGCAGTGTTTTCGGTTTCTGCGATTAGTCAGTCCATAACTAAGCTGGGAGAATGGTACCGGACTCATATTTAACACTGAAGATGTTGGTAAATTTCAACTAGTGACTGTAACTACCCTGGCAGATGACGAGCCTTAAGCCCAAATATTCCATTAATCCCGCCCAAAATCGGTACACATAACAGTCAGAGACAAATCCAAGTATGCCCTCCTGACAGTTGTCACAGGCGTCAAATGGTTGCAAAAAACATTTCGAGAGGCTGTCGTCCAATATGACAATGGTCGGGATGAGACGTGTTAAGTGTGAGTGTATGCAGAACTAAGGCTTAAATATACATAAGGACTAGTAACGCTGTAGCCCACTGCATAGGTAAATCATATGGATTGTTAGGTGGTCAGTGATGTGGCCACAATCCGCAACATTTCCACTGTGAAAAAAGGAAACATTCATAAGAGATCACTTTACAAAAAGTTAAAGATTTGCGCCAAGAATCGACCTTAACATATACATATATATATATATATATATATATATATATATATATATATATATATATATATATATATATATATATATTTTCTTTTTTTTTTTTTTTTTTTTTTTTTTGCTTTGTCGCTGTCTCCCGCGCTTGCGAGGTAGCGCAAGGAAACATACGAAAGAAATGGCCCAAACCACCCCCATACACATGTATATACATACGTCCACACACGCAAATATACATACCTACACAGCTTTCCATGGATTACCCCAGACGCTTCACATGCCTTGATTCAATCCACTGAGAGCACGTCAACCCCGGTATACCACATCGCTCCAATTCACTCTATTCCTTGCCCTCCTTTCACCCTCCTGCATGTTCAGGCCCCGATCACACAAAATCTTTTTCATTCCATCTTTCCACCTCCAATTTGGTCTCCCTCTTCTCCTCGTTCCCTCCACATCCGACACGTATATCCTCTTGGTCAATCTTTCCTCACTCATTCTCTCCATGTGACCAAACCATTTCAAAACACCCTCTTCTGCTCTCTCAACCACGCTCTTTTTATTTCCACACATCTCTCTTACCCTTACGTTACTTACTCGATCAAACCACCTTACACTACACATTGTCCTCAAACATCTCATTTCCAGCACATCCATCCTCCTGCGCACAACTCTATCCATAGTCCACGCCTCGCAACCATACAACATTGTTGGAACCACTATTCCTTCAAACATACCCATTTTTGCTTTCCGAGATAATGTTCTCGACTTCCACACATTCTTCAAGGCTCCCAGAATTTTCGCCCCCTCCCCCACCCTATGATCCACTTCCACTTCCATGGTTCCATCCGCTGCCAGATCCACTCCCAGATATCTAAAACACTTTACTTCCTCCAGTTTTTCTCCATTCAAACTCACCTCCCAATTGACTTGACCCTCAACCCTACTGTACCTAATAACCTTGCTCTTATTCACATTTACTCTTAACTTTCTTCTTTCACACACTTTACCAAACTCAGTCACCAGCTTCTGCAGTTTCTCACATGAATCAGCCACCAGCGCTGTATCATCAGCGAACAACAACTGACTCACTTCCCAAGCTCTCTCATCCCCGACAGACTTCATACTTGCCCCTCTTTCCAAAACTCTTGCATTCACCTCCCTAACAACCCCATCCATAAACAAATTAAACAACCATGGAGACATCACACACCCCTGCCGCAAACCTACATTCACTGAGAACCAATCACTTTCCTCTCTTCCTACACGTACACATGCCTTACATCCTCGATAAAAACTTTTCACTGCTTCTAACAACTTGCCTCCCACACCATATATTCTTAATACCTTCCACAGAGCATCTCTATCAACTCTATCATATGCCTTCTCCAGATCCATAAATGCTACATACAAATCCATTTGCTTTTCTAAGTATTTCTCACATACATTCTTCAAAGCAAACACCTGATCCACACATCCTCTACCACTTCTGAAACCACACTGCTCTTCCCCAATCTGATGCTCTGTACATGCCTTCACCCTCTCAATCAATACCCTCCCATATAATTTGCCAGGAATACTCAACAAACTTATACCTCTGTAATTTGAGCACTCACTCTTATCCCCTTTGCCTTTGTACAATGGCACTATGCACGCATTCCGCCAATCCTCAGGCACCTCACCATGAGTCATACATACATCAAATAACCTTACCAACCAGTCAACAATACAGTCACCCCCTTTTTTAATAAATTCCACTGCAATACCATCCAAACCTGCTGCCTTGCCGGCTTTCATCTTCCGCAAAGCTTTTACTACCTCTTCTCTGTTGTATGGTTGCGAAGCGTGGGCTATGGATAGAGTTGTGCGCAGGATGATGGATGTGCTGGAAATGAGATGTTTGAGGACAATGTGTGGTGTGAGGTGGTTTGATCGAATAAGTAACGTAAGGGTAAGAGAGATGTGTGGAAATAAAAAGAGCGTGGTTGAGAGAGCAGAAGAGGGTGCTTTGAAATGGTTTGGGCACATGGAGAGAATGAGTGAGGAAAGATTGACCAAGAGGATATATGTGTCAGAGGTGGAGGGAACGAGGAGAAGTGGGAGACCAAACTGGAGGTGGAAAGATGGAGTGAAAAAGATTTTGTGTGATCGGGGCCTGAACATGCAGGAGGGTGAAAGGATGGCAAGGAATAGAGTGAATTGGATCGATGTGGTATACCGGGGGTTGACGTGCTGTCAGTGGATTGAATCAGGGCATGTGAAGCGTCTGGGGTAAACCATGGAAAGCTGTGTAGGTATGTATATTTGCGTGTGTGGACGTATGTATATACATGTGTATGGGGGTGGGTTGGGCCATTTCTTTCGTCTGTTTCCTTGCGCTACCTCGCAAACGCGGGAGACAGCGACAAAGCAAAAAAAAAGAAAAATAAATATATATATATATATATATATATATACACACACACACGATACACAAAGCCGCTAGCGGCAGCATAATTTATAATGCTGCCTGTACAAGGTTGGTGAAGCCCAGAGTAGTTGTTAGCTGGGTGTTGAGGGATGTGATGGGCGATGGTGTAGCACCTTCCTCCCGCAATGTTGATGAGCTCCAGGTGATGGTTAGGTCGTCGGGATGACCACAGTGCTAGGAGCCTTCTGGAAGATGGAGGAGAGATGCAAGAGAACCTTCCATGCCTTAATCTGCACCTATTCCAGCGAGCCCTGTTGTGTGCTGGACAGGAGTCCATGGTGAATACCAAGATTAATATATCCGGAGAGCCAGCAGCCCATGGCGACCAGCCTACTGGGCCAGCGGCCCAGAGGAGAAGGCCTCTTCTGACCCGATGAACGAGTCACACTTTACGTACAGCCTGCAACACCAAGAGGTAAGTAGCTTCTGTTTGTTTCATGCTCGCTTCAGTAGGTTTGGGTGGAGTTGTTGGGAGAATGTGCGGTGGAAAAACCGGCCGTGGAAGCTTACGCAACAAACCTGAAAGGTTCAGACGATCCGGTAAAAACATGAAGTTGAGAGGTATCTTTTTAGTGGCAAGTGGGGCGGCTGGCAGTTCCTGAGGCTGTTCTATACGGGTGATGGTTGCAGCTGCTAGTCGTTACTGAGGTTGTTCTATACGGTTGTTGGTAATTACTGAGGTTGTTCTATACGGTGTTGATAGTTCCTGAGGTTTTTCTATACGGTTGCTGGTAGTCACTGATGTTCCGAATCTATACGGGTGCTGGTGGTTCCTGGTTGTTCTATACGGGTGCTGGTGGTTCCTGGTTATGCTATACGGGTGCTGGTGGTTCCTGGTTGTTCTATACGGGTGCTGGTGGTTCCTGGTTGTTCTATACGGGTGGTTGTAGTTATTGGTTGTTCTATACGGGTACTGGTAGTTCCACAGGTTTCAATACTCTAAACATTATGAGACAGTGATCGGTATTATTACCCTCGTGAGTGCTACAGCCTCCTCCTGCTCTACCAGGTACCACCTGGGGACAATCTAGTTCACACTCATGCAGGATCTCCCGCGATGTGTACTTGCTAATCTTATGAGTTCATCTGCCTCATGCATGAGGTATCGTAATGTTACGTCCCTGGCACGTGTACCTGACATGTGAACACGACGTTACGACCCTTGAATGTTAACACGACCTGTGGATCGTCCAGTTGTGCTCAAGGGGTTAAGAACTACGAAGGGGTGACGTCACAACTACTACTTCCATCACCAACATCCATCACGTTAATTGCTGACTCATGGTCAGGTGCCACAACCAAGGTGTTGTGAGGTGCCACAACCAAGGTGTTGTGAGGTGCCACAACCAAGGTGTTGTGAGGTGCCACAACCAAGGTGTTGTGAGGTCGTCAGGTGCCACAACCAAGGTGTGGTGAGGTGCCACAACCAAGGTGTTGTGAGGTGCCACAACAAAGGTGTGGTGAGGTGCCACAACCAAGGTGTTGTGAGGTGCCACAACCAAGGTGTTGTGAGGTGCCACAACCAAGGTGTTGTGAGGTGCCACAACCAAGGTGTTGTGGGGTCGTCAGGTGCCACAACCAAGGTGTTGTGAGGTCGTCAGGTGCCACAACCAAGGTGTTGTGAAGTCGTCAGGTGCCACAACCAAGGTGTTGTGAGGTCGTCAGGTGCCACAACCAAGGTGTTGTGAGGTGCCACAACCAAGGTGTTGTGAGGTGCCACAACCAAGGTGTTGTGAGGTCGTCAGGTGCCACAACCAAGGTGTTGTGAGGTGCCACAACCAAGGTGTTGTGAGGTGCCACAACCAAGGTGTTGTGAGGTCGTCAGGTGCCACAACCAAGGTGTGGTGAGGTCGTCAGGTGCCACAACCAAGGTGTTGTGAGGTCGTCAGGTGCCACAACCAAGGTGTTGTGAGGTGCCACAACCAAGGTGTGGTGAGGTCGTCAGGTGCCACAACCAAGGTGTTGTGAAGTCGTCAGGTGCCACAACCAAGGTGTTGTGAGGTCGGCAGGTGCCACAACCAAGGTGTTGTGAGGTCGTCAGGTGCCACAACCAAGGTGTTGTGAGGTCGTCAGGTGCCACAACCAAGGTGTTGTGAGGTCGTCAGGTGCCACAACCAAGGTGTTGTGAGGTCGTCAGGTGCCACAACCAAGGTGTTGTGAGGTCGTCAGGTGCCACAACCAAGGTGTTGTGAGGTCGTCAGGTGCCACAACCAAGGTGTTGTGAGGTGCCACAACCAAGATGTTGTGAGGTCGTCTGGCGCCACAATCAAGTGTTGTGAGGTCGTCAGGTCAACGGCTGTTATTTCTGGGTTAAGAACCAGTGGCCATGGTCGTCAGTGTTATCGTGTGGGTGGGTGGGTGAGAGACAGTGGCCTGGCAGGATCACATTTAACACACCTTAGTCTAAGTTGTAGGGATGGATGGCGTTCCTGCCGCTCCTTCATTGGTATTAAGATAAACTCATTAAACATCATACGCATTAAACGGCACACCGCCGTGGAGCGCGTCATTCTTCAGCATATGGACGCACAATCACCAAATGAAACCCCACCACAAGGGGACCTGACCACATTCAGTCTAACTCGGACACAAACAAAAAGCATGAACACATCTCCGGCAGAACGAACGGTAGGATATTCCAACGCATCTCAGCTCGTCCCCGTGGTTAGTGCTCGTCCGGCAGTACACAATACGATGTAAGAAGTTGAGAACATTACTTACAAATAAGGGGCAAGCGAAGACAACAACACGTCCAGCAGGCAGGTTTGGTTACCACGTCCAGCCGGCAACTGGATCCGCATGCAACACGAAGCAAGAACAACGAACCTCACACACATGTGTCACCCTGTTATTACCAGTGGACGGCTCCCACCTACTATCCACTACAGTATATACTGAAGATAATCCAAAGGACGATCTTACTTGCTGTTATGTATCACGCTTGACGAGGTAAGCTTAGCTTATGATACATCTTAAACATAAGACAGTCTTCAATAAACAATTTCAATGTCGTACCAGACAGCTGGTCAGGACACAAAGTCTGGCCAAACTCATCAACAATGATACCAACGTAAATACCCAACAAAGGTCATTTACATAGTTATATTCATTACAAACTAATAACGGTAACATTACAGTTATATTCGTTACAAACTAATAACGGTAACAGAGTTATATTCATTACAAACTAATAACGGTAACATTAGTTATATTCGTTACAAACTAATAACGGTAACAGAGTTATATTCATTACAAACTAATAACGGTAACATTACAGTTATATTCGTTACAAACTAATACTGGTAACATCAAAAATCAACTTACCACATTTCTATTTACATTATGAATGTTATTTACATAATGAAACTGTCTCATTAAAACATAAATCATTTAGGTCAAATGTGCAAGGAAGAACCGTTAACTTTATCCAACAGCCTAGCTTAGGGCGCCACTGATACTGCACAACACTATAGCTTTCCTTTTTCCTGACATTCTTCCGGAAGATCCACGACAGAATGCTAAGGTGGGCCACAGCTCCTGCAGCCAGAGGCACACCGACTCATCATGGCCGTACATTTAGGCTCCCTACTGTCAGTCTCCATAGCCTAAAATGCACGTTGGTTCATCATACCTTAGAAGACGTGGGTCTTCCTTCCATAAAATGCACCGCGGGTGTGGGTCTTCCCATACCAAAGTCTATTGTGGATCTTTCTACCAGCAAAACTAAGTTCTAAGCTGAAGTACATAAGATTTTTGTTTTACCTTAAATCATAATGACTTCCAACTCTAAAGTCTACTGCAGGCTCTCGGCGCAGCACTGACAAGTCTGGCCTGACTCCCTTCTCTCAGGATCCGCACAGCAGAGGTTGGCAGGAATTCGTTCTATCCTTAACATGACGATCCTGCCCCTAGCCAGCTAGCCACAAATGATATGATATTTCCTTGCCTACCTTAATGAGCTCTTTAAGACGTTCCCGATCGTACGTATTGCCAATTTCCTCTCCAAGGACAAGATCTAGAATCTGTAAAAGCAAAAGGAACTATATTCAATTCGACATTTAAACTTTTTACAACTGTTCTCCTACATAACATTTATACAACTGTTCTCCTTTATAACCTGATCTCCTTTGTAGCATTCTCTTACGGAACAGAAACACAAACTATCTGAGGGTCACAAAGCTGTAGTTCAGAAACAATGCATTTCTCATGTAAACAAGCGAGAGATCAAATTGGCTGGCTACAGCCCTGTAACCAATCAGAGTACAGTTGTAATATAAGTATAATAACATACCTCATGAGAGAATGCATCTCAAGTATACACCTCGTGTAAGTGTTCAACTATCATATTTTCTGAGAAATTATGAAGTTGTCTCCTACTGTAATACCTCTGTGAGACCAGTAGACGTTATGAGAGGCAACTTTGTAATTGGATAATGAATTATGAATTTATAAATGTACTCCCCAAATACAGTGAAATAATGAATTCATGAAAATATACATCTACTCAATCTTTACTTCTTTTGTTTCAGAAAATATCCTTTTAAGAGAAACCAAGGAGCATTTCATTATGATTCCTGAGCACTGAAGAACTCCATATTATCTCTAGCGTTTGAGGCAAAAGCCACAAGATCGCACTACATGGCATGGTCAACCAGTAAGTAGGCTACACACCTTAGATATGGGGTATGATACAACTCCTGTGATGACCATGAAGACCCTCACCAGCCACACCGTCCTTGCCCCGATTGCAAGTCCATGACGAGAGCAGATAGCTGGACACGAGTGACATGTGAAACTTGTTAACTCACAAGGAATAAAAGTTAATTCATACTACCCAAGCTACAGCCCCCATGGAAAAACACCAACATGAAGAGAGATTCAACAGTTGTATTTTACTGCAAACTTTATAATGATGTTCATGAAAACATGGACCTCCTGGACGACACCAGAGGACTCACCTTGTGGAATGATCTCGCCAAATATGACGATGCCGATCGTGGAGCCGATGACGGCGATGAGGCCAGAAGAAAGCTCGTCCAGCAGGATGGTCAGTGAAGAGTTGACCAGGACGTTGCCAAGGAGGAGCGTACACAGTAGGAAGTTGCCATGCCGCCGCACTGGCTCGATGGCACGGGCATAGCGCTGCTCTTCTGGCGAGCCTGTGTTCGACACGATCTTCAGCTCCGTCTTATCCAGAGCCATCAAGCCCAGGTTGAGGCCAGAGAACAGACCCGACAACACCAGCAAAACAATGATGAAACATACCTGCAGAAATACACGTCACTTCATCCTCTTCTTAACAAACATCAAAACTTAATATTTCCAGAAATCCTGATAATTTCTAAACAGTGATGGAGAGCGTAATTATGACAGAAAACATCCATCGAAAAATGTATGAATAACATTCATGCCGAGAAAAAATAATAAAAAAATGGTGTTCCTTACATTCTCATGAATGTTTATAAGAATATGGTTAGGTAACTTACGTTCACAAGGAGACCCAAGGAAAGTATCATTTCTTTCATCATTTCTCATAGACGACACAAACGAGGTTACTATATAAGATGGTCTGACTTAAGTCATGGCAGCAACAGAAGCAAAAAAGGTCAGGAAACGTTTGAACCTATCACCTTACAGGTAACCAGAGCAACAGAAGGATATTACAGGGGAACAACATACGGTGGTCTGAGAAGTTGAAACAAACTGCAGAGGAGCCAAGTGAATCACACGTCACATTATCAAAAGTCCAGAGCATTACTTTATCTACAACCCGAACAGCGGCGGCGTAAAGCAGGACCAAGGGAGGCCTTCTCTGCTGCTACAGTAATAGAAACACAATGTACCAGGACAAGTTAAGGCACAGGAAGCTTCACCTGTGATCCTCACTGCAACATCATGTACAATAACAGACACACGGAGGGAACAGTCTCTGTTGCACAGGCAAGAAAGAAACCAATATGAGGCAAGAGCACCTTGCCTATGGCCAGAGCGGCTGTAAGGTAGTGCAGCAGTTCATGATCAGCAGAATAATACTTTATGTGTAACCTGAGCAGAAACAGAAGGGTGTAGTGTTGATGGGTAGCCAGGAGGGGAAGGGAGGGGTATCTTACCTGACAGAAGTAAGTTGTATGACGTCATGGTGAGCCGGGAGGTACTCACCTGCAGCCACAGTGGCAACAGCAAGTTGTATGACATCATGGTGAGCCAAGGATCACTGCCCTGGTGGTAAGCCTGGTCTCCCTCAGTGGACCGGACACACAGATACCATCGTTTCTGCTCCGATGTCATGGACGGCAGCCTGATGGTCGCTGTCGCCCAGCCCTCGCCCACCTCCGTCATCTGTCATGTAAACAAAACATCTCCGATCATGACGTGAGTCAAGCCACACAACTCCGCCAACAAGGCTCTCGAGTCATCAAATAAAGGTAAGCAAAAAATAGCAACTAGACAACTGAGGATTACTATTGTGCTATGGTATCTATATGATGAAACAGAGAGTACACTTATGGTGAAGCACAGTGACATGATGAAACACAGAGTACATGTATGGTGAAGCACATTGACACGAAGAAAAAAACAAGTAGAAAACATAATTTTATGATGATAAATAATTCCTAAAAGATTCTGACCAACCATCCAATAATGACGGTCCCAACACAATGCTTGACTGTTGATACAACTGCTAAAACGTCATCTGTGAAATGTTTGGATGGCTGGAAGCCACTCCGTCGACACGTACCTTACCTTCCTGCCCCCACAAAATCCTTTCATGGAGCCCCCACGTCGCTCATGAAGCCAGCCACATCCATCGGTCAAGAACGCAGGTTAAGTGTCATGTGTGTGTTTGAGTAACGTGAGCAGAAGGCAATTAAAAAGAGCTACTACTCAGTTAAGTCATCAGTATTACGTGTTCTGTGGCAGGTTGAGTTGGGGTTTTCAGTGCTGGAGAGATGAATGGTGTCTGGAGCACAGCCGACTTACTCCTACACATATTCAAAAATATCTACAAAAAGCAACCACACCAAACATTGTACACTTAGACGTGATCCAAGCAAGGGTCCAACTGACATGATTAGCATGGTAATAAGCACAACATAAATGACGTGGCTACATTTGTGTATAATGCGCTGCTACTTGGGGAATAAACAACTATCGCTAGTGTTCCGGGAAGTAAACACAGTTTATGAAAACAAAAATTACATCCAAGTGAGACATGCCCGTGCTGGAGGGGTCGAGAACTAACCTTGAAGGCTTTCGTGGTGTGGGCGCCGCAGGTGGTGCCAACGCCAGAGTCGTAGGCCGTGAAGAGGACTTGGGTTGAGAGCGTGATGCCCTCACCAAAGAAGCGCACCTTAGCCTCTGTATTGGAGAGGACGCTGCCGGAGAGGCCTTCGTACTCAATGCCCTTGCCATGCGCCTCTACCCTTAGACCAATCACTTTGATCAGCCCGTCATACTGAGGTCCTGTGGGCAATGTACCCTCGCTGGTCGAGTCATCGCTACTGGCGGCCACCCTTGGTGAATCGGGGCTTTCAGAGATATCACCAGACTGGAGGCTGCCAGGGGCGTGGTCAGACTGGAGACTGCCAGGGGCGTGGCCAGACTGGAGGCTGCCAGGGGCGTGGCCAGACTGGAGGCTGCCAGGGGCGTGGCCAGACTGGAGGCTGCCAGGGGCGTGGCCAGACTGGAGGCTGCCAGGGGCGTGGCCAGACTGGAGGCTGCCAGGGGCGTGGCCAGACTGGAGGCTGCCAGGGGCAGATTGGACGTCCGTTATCACTTGATCGTTCATGAGATTCATCATTACGTCGGATAATTCTACCGCTTCCTTATCTCTGTCCACAAATGTATCACTTGCCCTCACTCCAGCTCTACCACTACTAGTTCTTGCTTCATCACTCAATATTTTGCGAGGATCTGTTTCCTCCGTGTCACTAGTTCTGGAGACGTCACTACTTGCCTCTGGGCTAGGCATGTCCCCAAACATAACATCAGGGGACAACCTGCTCCCATGTTCACCCATGTCACCCTCACTGGTTCCAGTTAGTATTCCCTCTGTACTTCCCTCTACATACTCTGTAACTCCTTCTACATAGTTTGTAGTTCCCTCTACATAAGGTTCCTCTGTATTACTTTTAGTGGAATTTCCTTCAACCTTAGACTGGTTGTTCTGGAGACTAAGGAGAGCTTCCTCAGACTCTCTCATCAAGTGGCTTCGGAGGGTTGGGATCCGGCTGACGGGGTGGCCCCCTACCGTCGTGGTCCCCCCATCCTCCTCCGCTTCTATATAACTAAAGGTCGTGGTCCTCACCGCCACCTCACTCTCACTGTGTACACCCACATGTTCCACTGCCTCCTGAGACCCGATTCTGTCATCAATGTCACCTTCGGCGGGAGAGATCCGGTCGGAAGCTGAGACATTGCCATCCAGACCGCGGGAGGCCGCCTCTGGTGGCGCACCAGCAGGTGGAGGCCTCCCTGCACTTCGCAGGCTGAAAGAAAAAGAAAAACTATGATGAATAAACTTAGATGAAAAACATCACAAAGTCGATCACTCACCTGTACCCCATCAGACCAAGTAAGCAGAAGATCGTCAAGATTGATGACACAACGTAATACTGTGCTTGCCACACGACCAGCCTGAAGGCCGGTCAAACTTGTCTGATATGATAACGACGTTAACAAACGTAGCTCCTCAAGTTGTAACATAAGTATGAAGACATGAACGAAATCCATCAAGAACTAACTGGCCATCCGCCGTTCACTCCCACTGACAAAAGCAATACGGTTAACACCTTACAGAACTCTCCTGATTCACACACTGACAACAAATTTAATTCCTACATAAACTGTGGATCAGTAGGCACCTGACAATATCCCTAATAGCTGAAAACTAGCCAATTATAAAGCCCACTAAACGACCCAACTCCCTCCTCCAACAACCTTCCTCTATCGCTTCTATCCTCAGTATCGAAAATCTGTCATAAAATGATCCTTAAGAGAATCAAACAAAACGTCCTACTCTCGCCCACATAACATTATTTCAGATCCAAACACTCTACACTGACCTCACACAACATATCCTTGACGGATTCAACCAACCACATTCCCCCTCCTGCACATTACTACTGGCAATGGACATCAAAAAAGCATTTGGCGCTGCACCCCAACACGTCTTCACATAAGAAAATATTTCTTTAATTTAGGCTTACTTTTATCTCCTCACACTTGCTAGCCCACTCACATTTATTGCACATTTTTTTTCCAATCAAGTTCTGACCTGGATAAGAACTTGTACCAATAACTATGTACTACAGTGACCTCATGATGGTGGCCAACACGCCTTCATATGTTACAGCGCAAAGAGTCCACGCTCCGTGGTGCAGCGCAGAGTCCACGCTCCGTGGTGCAGCGCAGAGTCCACGCTCCGTGGTGCAGCGCAAAGATTCCACGCTCCGTGGTGCAGCGCAAAGAGTCCACGCTCCGTGGTGCAGCGCAGAGTCCACGCTCCGTGGTGCAGCGCACAGTGTCCACGCTCCGTGGTGCAGCGCAGAGTCCACGCTCCGTGGTGCAGCGCAAAGAGTCCACGCTCCGTGGTGCAGCGCAGAGTCCACGCTCCGTGGTGCAGCGCAAAGAGTCCACGCTCCGTGGTGCAGCGCAGAGTCCACGCTCCGTGGTGCAGCGCAAAGAGTCCACGCTCCGTGGTGCAGCGCAGAGTCCACGCTCCGTGGTGCAGCACAGAGTCCACGCTCCGTGGTGCAGCGCAAAGAGTCCACGCTCCGTGGTGCAGCGCACAGTGTCCACGCTCCGTGGTGCAGCGCAGAGTCCACGCTCCGTGGTGCAGCGCACACTGTCCATGCTCCGTGGTGCAGCGCACAGTGTCCATGCTCCGTGGTGCAGCGCAAAGAGTCCATGCTCCGTGGTGCAGCGCAAAGAGTCCACGCTCCGTGGTGCAGCGCAAAGAGTCCACGCTCCGTGGAGCAGCGCAAAGAGTCCACGCTCCGTGGTGCAGCGCAAAGAGTCCACGCTCCGTGGTGCAGCGCACAGCGTCCACGCTCCGTGGTGCAGCACAGAGTCCACGCTCCGTGGTGCAGCGCAAAGTGTCCATGCTCCGTGGTGCAGCGCAGAGTCCACTCTCCGTGGTGCAGCGCAAAGAGTCCACGCTCCGTGGTGCAGCGCAAAGAGTCCACGCTTCGTGGTGCAGCGCAAAGAGTCCACGCTCCGTGGTGCAGCGCAAAGAGTCCACGCTCCGTGGTGCAGCGCAGAGTCCACGCTCCGTGGTGCAGCACAGAGTCCACGCTCCGTGGTGAAGCGCAAAGAGTCCACGCTCCGTGGTGCAGCGCACAGTGTCCACGCTCCGTGGTGCAGCGCAGAGTCCACGCTCCGTGGTGCAGCGCACAGTGTCCACGCTCCTTGGTGAGCGCACAGTGTCCACGCTCCGTGGTGCAACGCACAGCATCCACGCTCCTTGGTGCACGCACAGTGTCCATGCTCCGTGGTGCAGCGCAGAGTCCACGCTCCGTGGTGCAGCGCAAAGAGTCCACGCTCCGTGGTGCAGCGCACAGTGTCCACGCTCCGTGGTGCAGCGCAGAGTCCACGCTCTGTGGTGCAGCGGACAGTGTCCACGCTCCTTGGTGCACGCACAGTGTCCATGCTCCGTGGTGCAGCGCACGAGTCCACGCTCCGTGGTGCAGCGCAGAGTCCATTCTCCGTGGTGCAGCGCAGTGTCCACGCTCCGTGGTGCAGCGCACAGTGTCCACGCTCCGTGGTGCAGCGCACAGTGTCCATGCTCCGTGGTGCAGCGCACAGTGTCCATGTTCCGTGGTGCAGCGTACAGTGTCCATGCTCCCTGGTGCAGCGCACAGTGTCCACGCTCCGTGGTGCAGCGCACAGTGTCCATGTTCCGTGGTGCAGCGCACAGTGTCCACGCTCCGTGGTGCAGCGCATAGTGTCCACGCTCCGTGGTGCAGCGCAGTGTCCATGCTCCGTGGTGCAGCGCACAGTGTCCACGCTCCGTGGTGCAGCGCACAGTGTCCACGCTCCGTGGTGCAGCGCACAGTGTCCATGCTCCATGGTGCAGCGCACAGTGTCCACGCTCCACGCGAGGAAGATGCAGGGCCCATACACCAGCCAACAACCGAAGGTGGGCTGGTTATGGGGCTCCCATTAGCCCATCAACGTAGGTCACTTCCAGCAGCCACCAGCCAGGCCATCGTGTGAGGTGGGCCGGTGGAGCTCTTGCGGCCAGCCCACCACGAGATGGTGGGCGGGAATGGAAGCCGGACGAACCTCCCGCCACTCCACGCTAACAGTCATCTTGTGGACCGACTGGACAACTTGGGTGGCATATCTCAGTAACCGTGGAGCAGGAGGGCCGGCACCACACCACACTTATGTGCCATAACTTGACCTCTTATCATATCCTTAAGGTCAGATCAAAGGTCACGCCATCATTCATGGGTTGTATCTTCGTGATCAAGGATCGTAAGGCCGCCCTCAGGCACACTACGTAATACCGGTCAACTACTAGTCTTGCCCGGTCACAACACCTCAGCACCACTGAAAGCGCCCCCCCTCCCCACACACACACAACCACCGTAGGTCATCTGCTCCCTCCCACACACACACACACACACACACAACCACCGTGGGTCATCTGCTCCCTCCCACACACACACACACACAACCACCGTGGGTCATCTGCTCCCTCCCACACACACACACACACACACACAACCACCGTGGGTCATCTGTTCCCTCCCACACACACACACACACACAACCACCGTGGGTCATCTGCTCCCTCCCACACACACACACACACAACCACCGTAGGTCATCTGCTCCCTCCCACACACACACACACACACACAACCACCGTGGGTCATCTGCTCCCTCCCACACACACACACACACACACAACCACCGTGGGTCATCTCCCTCCCACACACGCACACACACACACACACACAACCACCGTGGGTCATCTGCTCCCTCCCACACACACACACACACAACCACCGTGGGTCATCTCCCTCCCACACACACACACACACACACACACACACACAACCACCGTGGGTCATCTGCTCCCTCCCACACACACACACACACACACAACCACCGTGGGTCATTTCCCTCCCACACACACACACACACAACCACCGTGGGTCATCTGCTCCCTCCCACACACGCACACACACAACCACATTGGGTCATCTCCTCCCTCCCACACACACACACACACACACAACCACCGTGGGTCATCTCCTCCCTCCCACACACACACACACACACACAACCACCGTGGGTCATCTCCTCCCTCCCACACACACACAACCACCGTGGGTCATCTCCTCCCTCCCACACACACACACACACACACAACCACCGTGGGTCATCTGCTCCCTCCCATACACACACACACAACCACCGTGGGTCATCTGCTCCCTCCCACACACACACACACAACCACCGTGGGTCATCTGCTCCCTCCCACACACTCACACACACAACCACCGTGGGTCATCTGCTCCCTCCCACGGGTCATCTGCTCCCTCCCACACACACACACACACACAACCACCGTGGGTCATCTGCTCCCTCCCACACACACACACACAACCACCGTGGGTCATCTGCTCCCTCCCACACACACAC